>NW_008360332.1:3682376-3683088 GCF_000622305.1 Nannospalax galili
AACGCTGAGCACTATACCAGATTTTAAACTGCATTACAGACCTATAGTCATAAAAACAACATGGTACTGGCACAAAAATGGGCCTATAGATCAATGGAACAAAATTGAAGACCCAAATATGAGTAAATGCAATTTCAGCCACCTGATATTTAACAAAGGGGCCAGGAAAATTCACTGGAGGAAAGACAGATTGTTCAGCAAATGTTGCTGGCAAAACTGGATCCCCACTTGTAGAAGAATGAAACTAAACCCCTATATTTCACCCTGCACAATAGTCAATTCCAAATGGCTTGAAGACCTAAATGTAAAACTTGAAACTCTAAACTATTAGAAGAAAACATTGGGAAAAACCTACAAGATATTGGTGTAGGAAATGATTTTCTAAACCAGACATCAATTGCTCAGGAAACAAGGGCAAGAATTAACAAATGGGACCTCATTAAACTTAAAATCTTCTGTATATCAAAGGAGGCAACCAAGGGAGCAAACAGAAAACCACAGAATGGGAGAAATCTTCACCAGCGACACTTCCGACAGAAGTTTAATAACCAGAATATATAGCAAACTCAAAAAACAGAGAACCAAGACAAGAAACAACCCAATTAAAAGATGGGCTAAGGAGCTAAACAGAGAGTTCTCAAAAGAAAAAGTAAAGATGGCTATGAAACATCTTAAAAGATGTTCAACATCACTAATAATTAGGGAAATGCAA
>NW_008360332.1:3683412-3683901 GCF_000622305.1 Nannospalax galili
ACTGATGAGTGGATAATGAAAATGTGGTATATTTACACAATGGAGCTCTACTCAGTGGTAAAGAAAGATGAAATCATGAAATTTGTAGGTAAATGGATGGAACTAGAAACTGTTTTACTAAGTGAAGTAACACAGATTCACCCTCATTTGTGGATCAAGAACCAGCCTCCGATAAATGAGTATGTAACCAGACATAGCTATAGGAACCAGGATAATGGAAAGGAACCAGGTAGGTAAAGGAAAAGAAATAACCTGAAAGAAAAGAAAAGTAGGAAACACGCATTAATAAGAGAGATATGTGTAAAAATTGGGTTAGTTTAAGGGAAGGGGGAGGGAAGGGTATACAAGGTACCTAGGGGATAAAGGGAAAGAAGGAGCTCAAGAGAGGTAGGACCATAGGTGAAGGGTATTAGTAAGAGAGAAAGGGGGAAAATGAGTCACCTTAAGTGGGAAAATCGTGATGGAGGGGTGAGACAATGCAAATCATAA
>NW_008360332.1:3684004-3685654 GCF_000622305.1 Nannospalax galili
TCAAGAAATATATGTCTAGGTAAGGTTTATCTGAGAACAACTGGTCTTTGCCCAAGATTTATCTACATGACACACAGTAATTAAAAATAGCAGACTGGTGGAACTAAACTTCTTGGGTGTTTGACAGACATACTTTGATGTCTATAATAATTTCATCAGAGAGACATAAAGGATGCTTTTTGCTCCTTGCTCTCCTAGGTCAACTAGTTCCAGGGGACTATGAGCTTCTCTCAAAAGGTCCTATAATGGTGGTGGGTCACCTGTCTTCTTGATCAAGGAGGCCGAAGTGACCCCACTAGATGGACTTGAACCAGTGTCCAGTCTACAAAGAGGAGGGTCAAGAGAGAGGAATCATTTCCTCCATGCTTCCATCGAAGCTAACCATAGTTGTGCAGGACCTTGACTTATCTTCACATAGGTGGAACTGGTAAAAGAAAGGAGCCAGGGGCTCCTCCTAAGCCCATGTGACCCTTGAGGAACAGATCTTCAAACGCCCTTAAGAGTAAAAATAAATTGGTTTATCTGGGCCAACTGTATGGCCTTAAACACCCAAAAGGAAAGTATAACCAAAGATTTAAAGGGCCAATATAATTTCTTAAGAGTCCATATGCATAGGTAAAGGCTACATAACAAGCAACAATGGCAGATAGGAGATCCCTTCTTTTGTGTTGTTGGCCAGGGTGGCCAAAGGGACTCCCAGATAGTAACCCAGGATAGAACTGGGAAATTGAACAGCAGACCCCAATCTTATCTAAAGCAATATTGACAACTAATTACTGCTAGATTAGGAACAGCTGACCCTCCTAAAACAAAGACCTCTAGATAGACTGACTAGATTTACCAGAAGGGCAAGTAGTGGGGAATGGCTGGGATGCCGACAACACAGCAGATAGTAGCAGGGATATCAGAGTATTAAAGGCTCTAGTGGGGGGAGGGAGGCTATGGGAGGGTGCTACTTGGGAAGTGGGTGTATAGTCAAATGAGATGGTTTGGTATGTACTGTGTGATATACACATACACACACACAAATCAACAAATTTTTTAAAAATGTATTATATTTAAGAAGAAACATAGAAATTTATGTCATGCTAATTAGTAGAGGTGATATACAATACCACTGAAATCTGCCTGATGACTTTATAGACATACATAGGCGCCAAGGATCTAAGTGCAACCAATTATGACTAGTAATCAGATATATACAGATTTGAGATGCAAGAGCCAACATCACAGTGTTAGTAGCAAAAACAATGAGTTTGTCTGAAAGGAACAGTGTAATCTAAAATGAAACGGAGATCTCTTTTAAAGGTTAGAAACTCAATCCAGTTTTATGTCTTACAGGACTTATACTGAGTTCAATAATATATAACTACATTAATTCAACTGTGAACCTAGAAACTTGCGCCCACTTCTGAAAGAGATGTACTGTCACTCTGGAGTGTGTTACTGAATATGTTAAAGCTGTAGTTGAAAACCGTCTAATCATGCAGTTATTAAAAATTTTAAATAGTATAATGATTAAAAAATAATAATTCTTCAAGCATAAAAATTTTCTCCTTAATAATTAGTAGATATGTAAAACATTATCATTGAAATCTACCTGATGACTTTATATCCATGCTCAGATGCCAAGGAGCTCAGAAAGTAACC
>NW_008360332.1:3685902-3686675 GCF_000622305.1 Nannospalax galili
TCAGCCTAGCTCAGAAAATTGTTATTGAATATGTCAATGCTGATGTAATGAAATGCTTCTTCTAAGTATGTGGTTATTAAACAAATAATTAAAAAAAGAAACTGCTGTCCTCATCGCTATTGAGAACTTATTTCTTTGTCAATGAGTATACATAAACTTTAATTTTAATTACTGTGCACTGTTCTGTTGACTTTCTATACAATATTTTATTAATCAATTCCTTATTTTATTATACTTAGAACATTTTCAAATTTTTCTGTTATAAAATCTATTTCAGTGATCATTAGTATGAACAAAAACAAATGCATATGTAGACATATAGGCCAGTTCTGATTTGTTCATGAGCATCTCAGGGTATATTTAAGGAAAAAGTGTGTCGTATACATTTAAAGATTGGTACATATTAAATGTGTATGACAAATGGCAAGTTCCTTATGAAAATTTTTGTTCATATCCAAAGAGAATATTGTTCTTTTTTTGTGAAAAGTATTATTTTAATTAAAAGATACTAAAATTAAAAACTTTAAAAACTCTTTAGAGGCTGAATTATTTGTTCAGTTTCCTTCTATTTTTAAATTAAGATTTTGTTTTATATGTGGGAAGATTATCATATCATAAAGCTTTGAGATGTGGCAGTAACTAGGATTCAATAGGCTTAAGATAGTTCCTATTTTCTATTTTTCTATTTTGGGCACCCTATAGGGATTAACAAAACTTTATATATATATGTAATTGCCAAGTTTCTTTTCTTAGAGAAAGAATTATACTCCGAT
>NW_008360332.1:3686966-3695256 GCF_000622305.1 Nannospalax galili
GCGTGTGTGTGTGCGTGTGTGTGTGTGTGTGTGTGTGTGTGTGTGTGTGTGTGTGAGAGAGAGAGAGAGAGAGAGAGAGAGAGAGGGAGAAAGTGAGAGAGATCAAGAGAAAGCATCCCCAAACTGTCAAAAAACAGTAATAAGGACCAATTAAAAGTCGTTTTTCATGCTAACAAACAATATTTACATATTAAAACAGGGTCAAAGTTAATGGTAACTGCTCTTCAAAATTCATGATTCGGGGTCTGGAGAGCTGGCTCAGTGGTTAAGAGCACTGGCTGCTTCTGCAGAGGACCTGGGTTTGGTTTCCAGCATGCACATGGCAGCTAGCAACCACCCAAAACTCTAGTTCCAGGGGATCTGATGGCCTCTTCTGTCCTCCGTTTGAACGACATGGGTGCACTTATAAACGTGCGGACAATACACTTAGACACATAAAATTAAAATAATAAAATATTAAAAATAACCAAAATTCATGATTAGGCTACAAAAGATATCTGACTGACTCCTAGTTTTACAAGTCCCATGATGCAGAATTGAATTAACATTCCCCAAACCACCTGGTATTTAAGCTGAAGACCATTACGTGGAGTTTAAAGGATCCTTATTCTGACAGGATTGTTTTCATTAGCAAACAGGATCCCACTGTGCAGTGTCTTGGCAGACGTCAGTCCTACCTCTACTGGCTTCCTCCTGTCCATCTACACTCTCTTGAGAGCATCCTGTAACTTTCTACATCCCCGGGAGAGAAGGTCGAGGCTGGTCTTGTGTGGTGAGATAAGACGCACTTCTACCTTAGGTCTCATTTCTTGCGGGGTATCATAACAAATGATGTACATTTTAAGGTACTTAAACCCAAGGGAAGAAAGAGTGTTGCTTTGTGGAAGCAGACAGGAAACGGCAGATTTTTCTGGGCTGCTGGCTTTTGTGTCTGTTTCTCTGTCCCATCATTCTTTGCGCTTTTCTTTCAGTAGCGCGGCCTCCCCGTCTATGTCGTCTGCCCCTCCCTCCCTGGATTTCATTTGCTTTTCCAGTTCTGACTCCATTTAACCTTTCTGCTGCAGGGTTCATAACAACAAGCTGCCTGCACTCAGTATCTACAATTCCACATTCATTTTTCTCAGGAGAGGCATCTGATTGGGCCAGATTCCAAAATAGAAGTTTCCCTTTCTTTAAAAGAATTCAAGCAGAGACAGGTTGATCATCAGTCATTGTGGTAGAGAGCGTTCTAGTTTGGGCATGAAGATGACCGCCGAGTTCCTTTCAGCTCTGTGGTTCAAGTAATATATCTTGGCTCTAACCCCTCTCCCTAGAAAGTATCTTCCAAAATAAACATCGCCATCATTACTCTTTCTTCAATCTCTGTCAGAAGATCTGTTACTGTCAGCACTGAAAAATGATGAACATTCCAGAAATTTTAATTCTTCAAAATTCCAGATGTTGCATTATTAATCATATGTACATATATATACATGCAGGGCTGTGTATTTACATTTGTGTATTACGAGACATGCGTGCTCTGTGGCAGTAGCTTGTTTCAGAGAATGAACTTTCAGTGTGGACGAGTTCCTTTTGATAAATTCTCCCTGTAGTTCAGGAGTTGTACAGGTGATTTAGTTCTGAGTGTGGCTACAATCACCCATCCGAGTCCATTCATGCAGGTGATTTAACTACAGAAGAAATCTCCTTGTGCATGCAGCAAGCTGTCCTTTCGTATCAGACCTGAAGACACTATACATTCAAGAGAGGATTGACATGAGACATCATTTTAAAAAGCCAAAGAGAAACAAAGTCTAAAAGTGTTTGCATTCTCAATAGCCTCTCCTTTAAGTCGTAGATGTGTGTAAATGTTTAAACAAAAATTAAAGGAGATGGCCTGGCTGTGTTTCCTCAGCTACAGTCAGTGCAAATGGATTAGTCTGGATCTGCTTTGTTTCAGAGAAAAGCAGACTATTTTTACTCCACTCTGTGTCTCTGGGGATGAAGCGATGATGTCAAGCCCTCAGCTGTTATCTCCAGGGGGAAGGCTGCCACCCTCTTCCGTCTCCGTTTCTCTGTCTCCTTCTAATCCAAGACTTTGAGAACTGTCTCCATCAGACATTTCTTCAGGAAGCTGTTTCCTCTTTTCATTTGTTCACTGAAGAGCAATTCAGAAACTAGAAAAGTTAAGGATCATGTATATATGTTGACAATTGTGTCTTTGAAACTGTCACCCTAAACAAGACATAAAACATTGCAGATCTGTGCCTTATAGCTAAAGATTACTTTCACCCAATCTGGGCTTCTTATGAATTTCAGTATGGATCCTGTCCATTTTGTCTCAACATATATTTGAGACTCATCCATATGTTGCATGCATTAATAGACCATTGTCTTTTATTTATTTATTTTTTACCATGGAATAAGTGGAATTGATTCGTGATAAGCATATTTTTAAACTAAACAAAAACAATAGATTAATAACTTCAATTCAGTAAAGAAGAGTAGTCAATAGATCATTGTTTAATGTTGTTAAAATGTATGTCCCCAGCTTTGTTGTGTTTTATTCTCCATAGACTGACATTTGACTCTTTGTAGTTGTTGGTTAGTATAAATAAGGCTGACATAGTTGTTCCTGTATAAATCTTTTGTTGGTTTTATGTTTTAACGTCTTTAGCGAATGAACTTAGAAATGGAATTGCCAGTTCATCTGCTAAAAATGGCAATTAGTTCCTCCAAGGGAACCTTCCACTCTTCACCTGACCAGCAATGAGAGTTAATTCTTCCGCATGCCTGCAATCTTTTGGTTTGACCTTCTTTCTGATCCTATACTCCTAACATGTTCAAGATGATCACTTACTATGATTTTAATTTGTATTTCACTGAAATCGAATACTATTGAACATCATTTTATTCAAAATCTTTATTGACACTCAGTGTACATTTTTATGGTACCAGGTGACACTTTAGTGCATTTTACTTTGTATGTGGATCAACTTCAGATATTTAGGTTATTCATCATCTCAAGGCTTTACCATGTCTTTGTGATAAGAATATTCAAAATTTTCCTTCCAAGCAATTTGGCCTTCAACACAATCTAATTAATTTTCATGCCCTCTGTGTAACAAAATGCCTGAACTTTTTGGTCCCACATACCTATGATTTTGTCCCCAATCACTCTCCTCCCATCCTCTTTTCTCAGAACACTACTTTATCTGCTTATGGCTTGTTCCTTTCTCTCTGTGTCTCTGTCTCTGTCTCTCTCTTGAGGTGTATGTTTTATTTTGTTTTGTTTTTTGAGACAGAGTCTCCCTATAGCCCCAGCTGACCTGGAACTCATTTTATAGACCAGACTGGCCTTAATCTCACAGAGCTCAACCTAACATTCATTACCTCATGAGAGCTGGGATTAAAGGTGTATACCACCATGTCCCACCCCACTTATATCTCTTTTAAAAATAAAATATCTTGGGTTTTGTCCACTTTTAACTGTTACTTTTTTGAGACATGGTTTAATGTAGCCCAGGCTGAATTTGTTCATGCTATGTAATCCAAGATGACCTTGATCTCTTGATTCTCTGCGGAAGAATTGGGATTAAAAGCTTCAGTCATCCTGCCTAGCTCATTGGTTTTTTTTTTCTCCACTTATTTAAAAGATTTCTTTATATGTTCTTGATGGCCCTGGTGTCAGAAAAAGCTTTATTAAGCATTTCCCCCAAAATTACATTATTTGTTTTATTAATGGTGTTTGTGCTGGTCAATTTTATGTATCAATTTTGTTAGGTTCACCAAATATTAACCTAGGTGCTCATATTTGTGAATATAAACACACATATACTTGTCTTTATTTTTGTTGCATTTTGCAGATATGGTTAATATTTATAGCCAATTGACTTTTAAGTAAAAGAGACTGCTCTTGCAACCAGCTGAAGATCTGAGAAGCACAGTTTAGAGTTCCCGGGGGAACAATTCTTTCTTAGGACAACATAGAAGCCATGCCCGAGTTTTCAGTTCTCCAGGGTGCCTAACAACAATTTTAAGCTTTTACATTTTGAAATTTTGTAGTTAGTGCCTTTTTGACTTGACTCGTAAATCTTTATCCTGTAATTCCAAAATTATTCTCTTCATTTTTTCCAAAAGTATGTGCTTCTAACGCATGGGTGTTTTGTTATATTACACCATGTACATAATTTGTTAGATTTATCTCTCAGAAATGATATTTTTGTATGCTTATTTCAGTTTTTGAATCACTTGTGGAGGTCAGAGGGCACCTTACAGGAGTCCATTTTCTCCTTCCAATGAGTTTCCAGGGATGAAACTCGGGTCACCAGATTTGGTGACAAGCACCTTTACTCATTGAGCCATATCACCAGCTCTCTTTTTCAATTAAAAAAAAAAAGATATTTTCTAATTGTTCCTTGCTCATATATGGAAATAGAATTTACTTATTGTATATGGGCCATGTATTAAGGGACTTTGCTGAATTAGTTTCCTACTAACATAACAAAAATTACCTAATGTTTGGGATATAAAACAATACATATTTTTCCTCTTTAGTTTTGAGGTCAGCATTCCTTAAAGAGGTGGTCAATTCTTTGTGGAAGCTCTGGAAGATAATGTCTTTCTTAAAACTTTTCTTTAGCTTCTAGAGACTGCCTTTCTGTCTTGGTCTACATTCCTGGAACACCATAGTGTTCCTCTACAACCAGCACTGAAGCAGAGTCTCTTGGTCTCTGTGCTGTGTTGGCTCTTCTGTCACAGCATTTCTCCATGACTTTATTCTTCTCTTCCTCATGCTCACCTGTGATTATCTCCCACTTCCCGTTTACTCTGAGGCAATCTTTTCATTCTAAGATTCTTACTGAATCCTGGAGCTCATTATGCAGGCCTGACTGCAATGTTCTTTTACCATGTGACTTAACATAATCGGCAGCTCCCTGCACTGAGGTGTGGACAGTGTGCATGAACTATGTTGTCTACCACATTTGCTCAGTTCTGACAAGCTTAACATCAGCAGCAGCGCCTGCTTCAGTTGATACTGGCATGGCACATCTCTGTTCCCTCTTCATTTTTACCTATTTTTGTCTTTATAATTAATGTCTGTGTGTCTTTATGTTCTTTTTATGAGATCCCATCTATGGGGCTAGAGAGATGGCTCAGACCCAGGTTTGGTTCCCAGTACCCACATGGCAACTAACAACTGTTCTTAACTCCATTTCCAGGGGATTCAACACCTTTCCTGACCTCAGTGGATATTGCACGACATCTGGGCACTTACACACATACAGGCCCTACACATACACTATATATATACATATAATATGTATATATTATTATCCTGCATGTAGGTAAGTGCATCCATGTCATGCAATGCCAGCGGAGGACAGAAGAGGCTGTCAGATCCCCTGGGACTGGAGTTATGGACAGTTGTTAGCTGCCATGTGGGTGCTGGAATTTGAACCCAGATCTTCTGTAAGAACAACCAGTGTTCTTAACTGCTGAGCCATCTCTCCAGCCCCTAAAATACTTTTTTAAAAGATCTGATCTCAGAGTCTCTGCCATTTAGTTAAGGTACTCATTCCATTTAGAGCTATTGTGTTTGTTGATGTTGTTGGACTTAAGACTGTAAACATTTTTTTTCTGTTGCTTTCATCTGTTCTTTGTTCTTCCAGCTCTCTTTTCCTAGATTCCTATTTATTCATAGTCAAACCCATTAGCATATTAATGTTGTCCCACAGATCTTGCACTCTTAGTTCTGATGTTTTCAATTAGTTTTTAAATTCCAATTTGGTTAATTTGTACTGATGTATTCAGTTTTACTGATTATTTTTACAGCTATTTCTTGTCTTATAGTCATCCCCATATGTGTATGACATATATATTTATAAATAATTTCCAATATTATCTTTTAAAATAGGGTCTCCCTGTAGCCCCAGCTGGCCTGGAGCTCATTATGTAGACCAGGCTGTCCTTAATCTCATAGATATCCATCTATCTCTGCCTCCCAAGTACTGGGATTAAAGACATGCACCATCACGCCTGGCTTGATATTATCTTTTAAATTTCCATTTTCATTTCCCTCTTACCCCCTTTAAATCCACCAAATATACCTGTATATTTCCCCTTCCTCCCAAATCTTTTAACAAACTTGAACATGGGACTGGGACTTTAAAATTCTGTTTCATAGTTCTAAGACTTATGACATTTCTGAGTTTACTTGCATAGCATCTTTCTCAATCATAGGCAATATTTTCTTGAATCTTTGCATACGTTATAATTTTTGGTTTTATATGGCATTAGGGAGTAAAGTAAATATTTCCCAGAAGTAAGACCTGTTTCCATCTTCCCGGTTGCTGGGTGTCCAGTGGCTCTTTGCAATCAGTAAACTAGTGAGGTTGGAATGCAGTTTTAGCTAATCCTCAAATTATCACTAGCTGCAGATATTTGAGAGACTCAGAGACTCCGTTCTTCAGAGTCTTAGCCCTCACACTTTGCTGCCCAGTCAGAGGTGAATTCTCTTTCACTTAATTTTCTGTCCTAGAGGCAGTCTCCCATCTGTCTTGTAACTTTTGAAAGACTTCTATTTTGTTTTTAGTCAATGCTCAGAGTGTCCTGATGGAAATGTTTAGGTCTCCTGCCCTCTCTTGGATCTATGTCGCTGATTACAGCATATGGAGCCTCTGTGTGCCCCCAATTTCCCATACAGCCTTGAGACGTATCCAAGGGGAACGCCCCGTGAGCGATGAGCTGCACTGGGAAGGAGTGTTGGAATTCCTCCCTTGCTTCAGCCTTTGGCCTAACAATGGGTGTAGACCCTGAAGCATCATGGACAGGAGGAGCAAGAAGATGCTCGCTCCGCGTCTTCACACTCACTTTATGCCCTCTGGTGATGGTGTTCCACCGCCTCAGCTCTCAGGCTTTGAGTTCACCCATTCCTGCACTTAAAACACCAGAATGTTTACTGTAGGCTGCAAGTAACTGTATTTGTAAAGCAATTTTATTTATTCTTTTCATTGCCCAGGTATAGAGAGACTAAGGGAGATCTGAAGTAAAAATGACGTACAGGTAGGTGATTGGGCATCATCAACAATTTAGTTCCATTTAGTGACTGTTCAGCATGTCAAAGTCTATTTCTATATACCTGCCCTATGCAAAAACTTCCCTAAACAATACATTTGCTTAATGAGCACGAAACAATTCCTTGACAAATAAAAGGGCATGCAGGTCTTGTCCCCTAGTGATCCTTAGACACGGTCATTTTTGTCACTCCTGCTTGGGTCCACAGAACAGGATGTGCGCTACCCCTGTTCGATGACAAGCACTGCATTCCTGTCAACAGTCTTGCTGTACAGTGAGATGTCATGTGACTCCAGAATGGAGCACCTCTCCGAAGAACCTCTTCACTTTAGGTGAAAAAGAGAAAACATAGAATGGAGGTTAACTACCTGATTTTTTATTACACCTCTTGTGTTAATTATAGCTAGGGTATGAGAAGGCATTGAAATTACAGTGTAAAAATCTGGGTCACTTAAGTTCTAAGAAACTACTGTGGGTTTTTTTTTGTGTGTGTGTGTGTGTGCATGTGTGTGAACTTGTGAATGTGTTGCTGCATGTGTGTATGTAGTACACATGATGACTTCAATTTCTCAAGCTCCATACACCTTATTTTTGGGGACCCAGGCTTAGCCGACTTAGCCAGGCTGACTGACAGTGAACGCTAAGGATCTGTCTGTTTCTTCTTCCCCAGCACTGCGACTGTAAGCACATCCTACCATTTTTGACTTTTAATGTGGGTGCTGGGAATTGAACTCCTATGCTCACGTTGCACAGTCAACACTTTACTGACTGAACTGTCTCTTCAGCACCTATTTTTTTAATGATATTCAAAAGAGGCCAATAGATTCTTCTGATTTCTGTTAGAACATAGAAAGTCAGAGAACAGACAACCAAGAACTAATGTTACAGTTGGAAAAGTTAAAGAGGCAGAAGGAGAAGTCAGTTTATAAGCAAGCATTGCGTGGGCATGCTTGGAATGTCAGCAGGGTAAGAATTTGGCACCTGGAGAACGGTGTACAGAACACGTGATGTCAGAGAGATCGAAAATGACTTACTTCTGAACTGGAGTTAAAATTCCTATTAGCCCACAGTTTAAATAAGTAAGCAGAGCTGTGTACGGAACCCATGGCAGACAGGGGTAACACAAACCACAGTATCTGCTCCAATCAAACGAGATGCCTGTGTACCTTTAAGTGGTACAGTGCTAACAAGGCCTCTAGAATACTTAACACATAAAACAAATTATAACAACAGC
>NW_008360332.1:3698603-3724401 GCF_000622305.1 Nannospalax galili
GAATTCCTCCCTTGCTTCAGCCTTTGGCCTAACAATGGGTGTAGACCCTGAAGCATCATGGACAGGAGGAGCAAGAAGATGCTCGCTCCGCGTCTTCACACTCACTTTATGCCCTCTGGTGATGGTGTTCCACCGCCTCAGCTCTCAGGCTTTGAGTTCACCCATTCCTGCTGCTTTGCCACTTCAACAGCACTGAAAGCAACTCTGGTTCTCTTTGAGAAATTAATCACTCTCTGGAATTAATTTTTGTTTCCTTGCTTTTTATTGGGTTAAGATCTCTAGGAATTTGTAGTTTACTTGGCTTATTGTTACTATGGGAAAATTATAACCTGAAAATTTCTACATCCAAACCAAAATTGAAAGAATTATTGGTTCCTTTTGAATGTCACTTAAAACACCAGAATGTTTACTGTAGGCTGCAAGTAACTGTATTTGTAAAGCAATTTTATTTATTCTTTTCATTGCCCAGGTATAGAGAGACTAAGGGAGATCTGAAGTAAAAATGACGTACAGGTAGGTGATTGGGCATCATCAACAATTTAGTTCCATTTAGTGACTGTTCAGCATGTCAAAGTCTATTTCTATATACCTGCCCTATGCAAAAACTTCCCTAAACAATACATTTGCTTAATGAGCACGAAACAATTCCTTGACAAATAAAAGGGCATGCAGGTCTTGTCCCCTAGTGATCCTTAGACACGGTCATTTTTGTCACTCCTGCTTGGGTCCACAGAACAGGATGTGCGCTACCCCTGTTCGATGACAAGCACTGCATTCCTGTCAACAGTCTTGCTGTACAGTGAGATGTCATGTGACTCCAGAATGGAGCACCTCTCCGAAGAACCTCTTCACTTTAGGTGAAAAAGAGAAAACATAGAATGGAGGTTAACTACCTGATTTTTTATTACACCTCTTGTGTTAATTATAGCTAGGGTATGAGAAGGCATTGAAATTACAGTGTAAAAATCTGGGTCACTTAAGTTCTAAGAAACTACTGTGGGTTTTTTTTTTTGTGTGTGTGTGTGCATGTGTGTGAACTTGTGAATGTGTTGCTGCATGTGTGTATGTAGTACACATGATGACTTCAATTTCTCAAGCTCCATACACCTTATTTTTTGGGACCCAGGCTTAGCCGATTTAGCCAGGCTGACTGACAGTGAACGTTAAGGATCTGTCTGTTTCTTCTTCCCCAGCACTGCAACTGTAAGCACATCCTACCATTTTTGACTTTTAATGTGGGTGCTGGGAATTGAACTCCTATGCTCACGTTGCACAGTCAACACTTTACTGACTGAACTGTCTCTTCAGCACCTATTTTTTTAATGATATTCAAAAGAGGCCAATAGATTCTTCTGATTTCTGTTAGAACATAGAAAGTCAGAGAACAGACAACCAAGAACTAATGTTACAGTTGGAAAAGTTAAAGAGGCAGAAGGAGAAGTCAGTTTATAAGCAAGCATTGCGTGGGCATGCTTGGAATGTCAGCAGGGTAAGAATTTGGCACCTGGAGAACGGTGTACAGAACACGTGATGTCAGAGAGATCGAAAATGACTTACTTCTGAACTGGAGTTAAAATTCCTATTAGCCCACAGTTTAAATAAGTAAGCAGAGCTGTGTACGGAACCCATGGCAGACAGGGGTAACACAAACCACAGTATCTGCTCCAATCAAACGAGATGCCTGTGTACCTTTAAGTGGTACAGTGCTAACAAGGCCTCTAGAATACTTAACACATAAAACAAATTATAACAACAGCCTTAAGATTACCACACGAGTAATAGTGCTATATAAAAACTCATAAAGTCAAAACGTATGGTTACAATCACTATATTAAAACAACTACAGTTTTCCCTGAAGTAACCATCTAATCCATGCTTAGAGGATATTATCCAATTTAGAGATTAAGTTCAGGAAGCAATGCCTTCTGCCCATTTGAAGCTGGAGGAGAAAAACGAAAGGCCAGTTTTTCCTATGCCCTGGTGACAAAGGTTGCCATTGGTGAGTGCCAGGAATTGGGAGGGGGGTTGAGTACAGGTCAGAATAAATAAGCCATTTCTCATGTGAATGTGGCAGTTCCTATGCACAGAGACCACTAAGATTCATAACAATCTTATATGAACAAGAAAACCTACCCTAAATTATATAGGCAGAACCTATGGTCCAAACTGAAGTAATTTGCCAAGATTAAAAGAGCTAGTACAAAGAATTTAGGCTTAGCAGAAGTCAGTCTATGCTCTTGAAAAGAGGTTGTTTTCAACTTGACCTGATCTATGTGTCTTCAAGGCTTTCACGCCAGTTTCTAGAACATTCTTAATTTTAAAGAGCACCTTCATGTGCTGTCATGTTTCATTGAGCTCTGTGGAAAGCTGTTTGATCTATACAGCAAGGTCAAGTTGAAATGTTACGTGGCATTTACAGATTTGGGGGAAATTTGGGGGAATTTTGCTGTAAGACAATTTCCATGATTGAAAGAACTTTGTCCATGTTGATGACTTTAGTTAAGATTAAAGATCGTAGCATAAAGAACTATACTTACAGTTTCTTTGTGGGTGCCATCACTGATCCCACGTCTCTTACTCAGCTACATTTTCATAAGCAGCAGTAAGTGCTACTTCTCCATGTGGAGCCAGGAAGAGAGAGAGAGGGGGGGGAAGGAGGGAGAGAGAAAGAAAGAGATGCTTTCAATGCACAGCTTTGAAGGGGGAAAAAGGAGAATTGGCTAGATTTGTCTATAGTGCTCTTTCCTCTAACTGAATGAAGGGACAGGAGAGGCTACCAGCTCTATGTCAGAGGACTAGGACTTCTCAACAAAGAAGGAACTGTCAAGACTATGTAACTAGGCATTATTCTGGTCACACAACGTGTCTAGACTCAGTAAGATTTTGTTGGTTTCCAAGTTAGATTTGAAATCATCATCATCATCTGTAGCCCAGATTACTTCTCATCTAACATCCCAAATTTATGTTCTAAAGATTCATTTGTAAGCTCAAGATGGTGGATCTCAATGCCCATCCTATACTCACTATGACTCTCACTTTTGTGATTGTGTTCCTGCTAACAAACTAGCTGTGTACCTAACAAGCCAGGCACTCGTGAAGGCAATGGGGACACAGTGGACAAAACAACTTGGTCGCTGTGGATTTTATGTTTTCATGGTGGGAGGACAATAAACTCTATATATGAAATGTATATCAGAGAAATTTTTTTAAAAAGCGATGCATGCTTTAAAACTAGAGAAAGATTATAAAATCAAAGCCACCAGGGGCAATGGGGAGAGGAAAAAATCATTGAAAAAGCGTGGCCAAGGTATGGTTTATCTAAACTTAACATCTATATTAACTTCTTAGGGCTTCTGTAAAACATGACCACAAACCTGGTGACTTAGAGATATAGAAATCGATTCCCTTATAGCTCTGAGACCAGAAGTTTGAAATTGAGACCCAGAGCAGCAGCACATTCCTTCTGGAGCTCAAGAGGGAACGTCTTCCCTTCCCTCTCTTAGTGTCTTCTGGCTCCAGCATCCCTTGACTACTTTCCCATCACTCCTTTTCACATGACTTGCTCTCTCTTTGTCTCCTCTGTGTGTGTTTCATGATGATGACATCATTATCTTCACATCATGTCCAGGAAATCCAGTTCTTATCCCAGGATCGTTGATTATATCTGCCAAGATGCTTTTCCCAAATAAGCATACTTTCAAAGGTTCTGGGGTTAGGATGGAGACACATCTTTCAAGGGACAACGTATGACAACAAATGTGAAAATTATTGGAGCAGGTAAGAGATCTGCCAATTGGTTATTTGGAAGAAGGATTGAAGTGGAGGGATCGATCGTCAGAGTCAACTTTCAGGTGATGCGTATCTGGCATTGCCAAGAGCAGCCAGCAGGCAGGTGTGGCGGGAAGAACCAGAGACTAGGAGTCCTCAGCTGGTGAGAAGGGAGCGAAAACATGGCTGCAATGGCCTTGATGTCAAGGGAATTAAAGGTAAGAAGAGTCCCAAGGAGTCATCAGACATTATTATTAACACTAATGGTTTAGATAAATATGCAGATCAGGTGAAAGTTGTTAGGATGAAGATGGACTCACTTGTGTCTGAAATGAATATGTAAATAAAATAAGTAGGGAAAGTGCAAAGGAATGGGTCTCCTGCTCATGCTTGTTAAGAGGAAGTGTTCACAAAGGACTCTGCTAGAGCCTGTCTTACAGAGGCCATCCCACCCTTGCTCAAACAGTATCTGCACAGGGACATCTGTTGAGCAACTGTTAGTTCAACATGGGGCTGGTGGCAACTTTGGACATTATTATTAGAACTCTGCGTGTGTGTGTGTGTGTGTGTGTGTGTGTGTGTGCACGCCTGTGCTTGTGCAAATGTGAACATCCATACACCATGGTGAATTTGTGTGGTCAAAGGACAAGCTCTGACTTTTTCCTTGACTCTGCCTCGTTTGAGGCTAGGTCTATGTTCCTCTCCTTTGAGTATACCAGGCTAGCTGGCTCAAGAGCTTTCTGGGATTCACCTGTCTCTATTTCCTGTCTCCCTGTAGGAACTCTGAGATTATGGGTACTTGTGCTCCATACATGGCTTCTATATGGGTTCTGGGGATTCCAAGCTGGGCCCTTATGCTTGGGTGGCAGCACTTTTACCCACTGAACCATCTCCCCAGCCAGCCACATGTCAGAATTTCCTATTGGATGTCATCCAGTAATTTTACCTTTAAGAGCCTTCTGGTGCTTTATGCGTAGGTTGTTACGACACACATGCTCCCCCCTCTCATTCCCAAATGGACTTAATTCATCCTTAGAGAATCTTTAACTCTGTTAGTGAGGTAAATCTGAGTGACTCTAATAAAAATCGGTTTTCCAAACAGGAGGGTATTGAAATCACCCTCACTCTTCAAGGCAAAATTCAATAACATCCCTGTGGATGCTTCCCTGATTTCACTTCTTCCACAGTGATGCGTGTAAACATTTTGGCATCTATCTTTTACCTTTATATCAAAGTTATTTGCGAGTTTATTCCACCCCTCTTACCATATTGTAAACTGGCTGTGGATGGTACTTGTTTTAGAGTGATTGCTGTGGTCCCACACGCTTCAGTGCACACGTTGACTGCTGCTTGGTGAATACAAACTTTGGAAATGGGCAAACCCCGATTATCGTCATAGGACCATATTTCTACGAGAAGGAATTCTGTCTTCCTAGGAAAAAGTCATGGTTACACTAAGAAGAATTTTCTTCATTTTCTAATTTGCCCCACCATGGGCTGTTGTTGAGAAATCTATGTTGACATTATAGTCAGCAGAACTCTTTAGAAACAATTCTAAGAATAGTTATTTAAACTGTATTTTTTAAAAAGGAAACAATCTCTTCCTTTTTGTTCTGCCTCTTGGATTTTGTATTACTAACGTTGTAGCTACAAGTCCATTCTCACCAATTTTCCTTCCAGTCTGAAAGGATGGCACATTGCCTAGAACGTCAAAGTTGCCTTAAAGAATAAAATTACAGTAGTTTTACTCATATCAGGTCTCACCATAACAAGAAACATTTGCTCGTGGAACTATTATTTATTATTTGTCCTTGAGTGAAGCAGCCTGTGATGCAGGTGAATCATCAGGAGGGTGCTCCCCATGGAGTGTTTCTGAACCTACAACAATGCAGCTACTGTCTGCCAAGCCAAGAAGGGCAAGATTATTTCTGGTAGATTCAATGTCAGCAATGTCTTGGCTACACTAAGAAAGAGAGGAGAGCTGGCATAATTCTCATGCTATTTAGCTGTTAAAACGGAGTATACATTATTTTCAAGCTGTGTCCTCAATCATTTTCAACAACTAAATCTTACTTATTGTGTTATTTTTTTCTGTCCTGTCAGAATAGAAACAATTATTGGCACAGGTAGGTCTATTTGTTCCTTTGTCGGTGTATTATCTTAGAGCCTAACTTGAAAGATAAACCCGAAAAGTTGGCATGCGCTTTGATTCCTGTGTTGACATTAGCTGATGTCTAAATAGTGTCATGAGTCAGAGCCGCCTTCTTCCTCGGGCAATGGTTGGAGGTTAAGTGTGTGTTTGTGTTGGTGTGCCTGCACTTTGTTTTATTGCACACTCAGATCTCTGCCTTGTAGAGATGAAACTGGGCTCACACTGTCTAGAACTCCATTCTTTAATGTTGCCGAGATCTGGTCGGACAGGACAAGGCAGAGGAGGCAAAGGTCTGACTCGCCAAAGGTTGTGCTTCCAAGACATGATCGCTCCGCAGGGACTTCAGCTCGACGTGTTGGATCCTCAAACTCCTCTCCAAACGCTCCTTTATTGTATAAGGTTATAGTTTCTCTTCAGTGAGTTCTAGTGTGTCCACCACTGCAGCCCCCCAGGCAGAGGATCTGAGTGTTGGTCTCTCCCTTACTCTAGGTTCAAGTGTCCAAACACTTGCTCTTCCACAGATCTGAATTCATGTTATTTTCACCTTTTATATTAATCTTTATATTAGTCTTTGTAATGCATTCTTGTTTTCTCTCATTCTTTCTTTCTCTCTTCTGATTATATACAGATTAATGCATTCATTATATAAACATTTTTGCTCTGGGAATGCAAAGCTAAGCATCTAATCCAGAATATATAGTGGAAGACTGGCTTAGAAACAGAAGGTCCAGTGAGGACTCAAGGCAAGCCTTCCTTCTGGGACTGTGGACCCAGGAGGTCCAGGCACAGTCTTTAGAAAGAGGCAGAATCTAATCTAAAATCAAGAAGATTCCTTTTCTATCCAGGACTTCCACAACAGAGACTTGTCTAAAATTTTGGAACTAAAACATTCTGAATTATCTCTCTGAATATAATCTGCATTGTGTGACTTACATGTAAACCTATTTTCCAATAAAAAATAAGCACCACACCTAAAAATAGAATGGTTATAGAAATTCCTAGGTATCTCATTTCAACCTTTAAGTGCACAGTTTTGGAGAATTCCTATACAAAATAGCCAAATGTTTGTCTTTGCCTTATTTCAAATAACTCAACTTCTCAGCCAAGGGAAACCTGAACAAGGCACCTTCCAAGTTCACTGAGTGACTGAGCCCTCCTGCCCAGGCATGTTACCATCAGCAAAAAGGTCCGTACTACATTCCGAGCACTGCCCTGTCAGCTCTTTTATAAAGATCATAAATAACAATGGTCCATGGATTGATCCCTGAGGAAGCCCCATAATGACATCCATTAAATCTGACATGACACTGTTTAATCACACAAGCAGTGTGTGCACTCTTAAGTAGCTAGCACACCAATTAATTAAGGGTGATGTCAAACCTAGTCCACTCTGTTCATCCAGCAAGGAAGTACGTGCTACCAATTAGGAAATAAAATGATGTTTGAAACAATAGTACATTATCTATCTAAGGGAAGATCTCTTGATTGGATCTGTAACCCTCTTCTCTGCATGTGTACCCTAACCTTCTGGGACCTGTTGCTATGTGGGCATTTTATTTTATAAATGGAATGCGAAACATGGTCTGCACTTGGACATAACCCTTAGATAACATAACTGGAATCTTTTCAGTGAAGGCCTATTAGAAATAATTGCAGTTGGAGGATCTTTGAAGGAATAATCTGACATGCACAATTAAATAGTTAATAGGACAATCCAGTGCATGGGTATTGACAGGAAGCAGTTTCTGCATCTTTACATCATCAAGTGAAGTGTAAAACATTGTCCAATGCCAGCTTTCCTTGCCAACTTATTTTCCATTGAGAAGCTGTAACTAATCACCTGCAAATGGATGCGGGGAGGAGGCAACAGAAATACCTCAGATGGTCAGAAATAAAAGAAATGACTTATAAAAACAGTACATAGTCCTAGGGAGAAGGGAGACAGAAAGAGATTGCAACTTTTGCATTCACAAATAGGAAGGTGGGCAGTGAACAGAAAGTTCTCTTATCTTTGAAAGTGTGGGAACAAAGGAGAGGGGAGGAATGCACTTAGCATCAGGGCCACCCAAGATAATGACCATAATGCACCATGATTGCACTTAATGGCATTGAATCAATTTACCATGATGAGGACAGTGGCGAGCTTCAACTTGAACCAAGCAATGCCCTGTTGACAGAAGGAAGACCGTGAAAACGAGTAAAGGGATGGGAACAGAAGGCCAAGAATGCAAGAAAAACAAGGCAAGGCAAGAGGGAAGGAGAGAGGCAAGCATAGCATCTGCGTTCTCGGCAATAGTTAAGACCTCATTATGGTATTAACCCAAGCTTTTCTTCCTCGGGTTCTCTCAAGTCCACCTGATGCATTTTTCAAAGATTTTTTGTCCCATGAAATGATGAGACATCACTGCACCTATTAGAGGTTGAAAAAGAAAGAGACAAAACAAAATAGTAATGTCTTTATCCACTTGCTTTTTCATGGTCAGTGTCTGGAAACAGGGTCAGAATAGAGACTAAAAAGGGTCTGGCAGAAACGTGGTCAAAATGTTCTTCTTGCAGAAAAAGCCAACTGAACAAATGACTCTTAGCCCCAGAGTCAATTCAAGTCTGGTCAGACTAAATTCCTTTTCTAATATCAGAACTCTCCTAACGCTCAGCTGCAGCTGCCTAACCTCTTTCGAGTGGAGGAGGAGACTCTGGTGAGCCCTTGACATTTGAAGCTGCTTATTTCCTCAAAAAACTTCAGCCTTTACAAATAGAAAAGTCATAATTACTATCTGGGGCAAGTGTGAGTTGGCTATGGATTGCAGAGCCTCTTCTGCCGGATTTGGTTGGTATCACAGGACTTTTAGAAATCACTGGGACACTGGTATGAGGCACAGCTATTAGGACTTCAAAAGGATTTAAAACTTTAATTGTATAATTAGGGGGCCTCACCCATAATGATGAGTGCATGTCATTATCAAATCATGCTGGAAAATTAGGGCTATCTGAAAGCCACTTAAAGAGAAACTGAGGCCTCAGAGATCCAGTTTGATTTGAGATAGGAAACTGTTCAGACTGCTTAGGATGAATCTGAACTTAAAGGAAAACTAACAGGGCTACATCTTTAGATCAGTGCCACACAGAGTGTGGTTCAGTGCCCCGCAGCATCAGCACCACCTGAAAGATTGGTAGAAATGCCAGGTGCCAGGCTCTACCCCAGATCAACGGAATAGGATCCCCTGGGACTACTGCCCATAAGCCTGTTTCTGCAAGCCAGCCTCCACCTGATTTCCTTGCTCACATGGTATCTCCAGGCTGCAGATCTCTGAACATGCTGTACATTTGCTTGCTTTCTTCTCTCTACATGGTTCTTTGCGTGGATGAGACATTTTAGCAATGATTTAATGGCTCCTGTTGGAGATTTCCCATTCCGAATGGTATGCTCTGTGTTTGGGAATTTCATGCAAAAATTTTTAACACAAACTCCAAGGAATGAGCAGCCATTCATGATAGGTTCTTCAGCTTTGTTGAGTTACGTGTTTATTTTGTATGTGGTAGTTGATTCTATATGGCTACTTGACTGGACCAAGGATTGTCCAGATAGCTAAAGATCTACTCTTTTACCTACCTATTGTTTTTCCTTGTCCAGCTCTTTACTGCTGGTTTCTTAGCTCTGCTGTTTCCTTCTGTATCTTCAGAAGTGAACCCAGGCCTGCCTTCCCGTCCCTTGAGATTCATGACAAGCTGCTTCTGTGTGCTTAATAAACTTTGCTCTGGCAGTGTCTTCATTAACAAGCACCAGCCTACCCTTTCTCTCTTTGAATTGGTAGAACAAGAAGGGATCTTGCCAGGGACAGTCTCACTTCTCCCACACTGGCTCCAGCACCATATACATAAGCAATTATCTGGCTCCCATACCATCTCTGTTCTCTGGAACAGAGGAAAAACAGTAACATTTTGTCCCATTAAGATATTTCAGAAGAGATCTGACATGTCCAGGGTTACATGGCCATAGATCAATAACCATCCCTTCACTTTTACATTTCCATCCCCATATAGGCTAGTGTCTTTCTAATTTTTGTTTAATTATTCCTTGGAATAATTATTTATTTGATAATTATTCAGTTATTCTCGGGAGACAATCTGAAGCCATCAGGGACTGGGTGAAGGAATGACAGGCTCCTGCTGAGACTTAGGCAGTGTCTGACCCTTCTGTGGGAAGCCCCTGACCTTCCTTTGCCATGATCAGGGTCGTGGTGCTGAAGTAAGTCCCTCTGTAGAGATTTTCTTTAGTAGGTTTTCAAAGATTCACACGGTAGACCAAAATTGTCCTGCTCAATAGAGACTGATTATGAACACTGATTCCCAGAAGCTGATACAGGAGCTGGATCCCCTACAGGGCAAGCAGCCCTGTCCTGCTGCGGGGAGGCGTGTCTCCTTTATGGCATCTGATTCCTTTCCTTTTCCTTTTTTGATTCCACAGAGGGCAAATCCCAAGATTTGTAAGGCTGCTTTTAAATTTCTCCATCTGCGGGACCTTTATCAGTCAGCTCTCCTTGGCCAGTTTCACGTTTCAGAGTTAACATTTCTGTCCCACTTCCCATTTGTTTTTTATACGGCCTCTAGATCTTTCTTCTGTCCCTTTGATTTTCGAGGAACAAACGGACTGGTAAATATTTATAGTCACTCTGCTTTTTCTTGTACTTTTTAAGGAAATTTGGTTCTAGACAAAGAGCAAATGATTTATTGAGCCGATGGGTGAAAATTTGTGCGGGAAATGGCAACGGAACAATTACTCTGTAGGAAAAAGGGGAAAAAACCCAAAGCAGGAGAGTTTATGAACCGAGGTAGCTCAAAGGGAGAAGGAAAGGGGGTGTGAAATGGTCAGGAGGGGACACTGGGTAGAAGAATGTTGGATTGTGGTTCTGGTGGGAGGGCAAGTGGGATGCAGAGAGATGAACATGAGAAATGGCCAAAGAGAATGTGTAGGAAATCTGGCAAATCAATATAAAACGTATGTTCTCTACTCAGCTTTTCCATAGAAACTTCAAAAACAATTTAAGACCTTCAGTGTTTGGGGACTAGGCTAGGTCCAGTTGCATAAGGGACTACTGAGACTTTGATCCACTATATTTGAGTTTAAATTTACACTGTACATAGGAGGAAAAAATGCAATTAAAAATAGACACATCATACAAATTGAATGAAATCTATAGAGTGATTTTAGATGTGCTGTTTATAGGGAATTGGTCCTTGTTTTCTCTTCTTGAAGTCTTTCCCAGGAGACAGATGTTTTCTAGGACATATATGAGTTTTTACACTGAGATACCTCTTATGAAAACACAAAAACAACAGCCACAGCAACAAAACCCCTGGAGCTGTGGAGATGGCTCAGTCAGTAAAGTGCCTGCCATGCAGGCTTGAGGACCTAGCATTCAGGTCCCCAGTACCCACACAAAGCTGGGCCCAGCATCAGGAGTCTGTAGGGCCAGGGCTGGAGGCACAGAGGCAGTGAGATCCTTAGAGCTCTTTGGCTAGCCAGCCCGAGTGGGTAGAACTGGGTAAAATTCATCCCATTGAAGCCGATATGCAACTGGGCAGCCTATGCATGTCTCTTTATGTTGAGAAGTTGTGATTTGTGGTCCCTGTGACAATTTGGAAAAGGCTACTGAATTCTAGTGCATGAACATATTATGATTTCTGAGTAGATGAACAAGTCAGTCTCATTGACTTATTTTTCCTAAGTTTCCTATTTTGATATAAACATTGATTTCAAAATATCCAGATTATCAATGCTAAAAATTTAAATTTCTGTTCTACCTTAAAGTTAATTCCTAACCAATGACACTGAAATATACAAAATCCACTAGTTCTTTGGTCCCTTTTTGACCAAATAGTTATATATAATATTTCTAAAATGTAGTTGATAGTTTATTTTCATGATACAATTCATCTCTATTTGTTTCAAAAATGGTGATGTGTGCCTTGATTGAAAGTTACCTTTTGTAAGTTATTCACCCTATGTGAAGCTATTAAAATTAACTCCATTTCAATTGAAAGGAAGTCTTTATGGTACTTTTTAATCCTCTTAGTTTTCCTCCAGCATCTATAACCAGTTCAGCTATTGGTGTCAGCCAACACCAACATATACCGCCACCAGCCAGCCACTAACCATCACTAATTGATGTTTCAGTGGCCTGGGCTTAAGGCCCTAAGTCATCTAGATAAAAAGGGAAAATAATTACATCATATGGATTGCTTAAACATTATTGGAATTATACTTGCTTACACTGGAGGACAAAAAGCTTTTCTGTTTCTCCAGGTCGGCAAGTTGTCTGTGTTCAGGTTCTGCCTCTGCTGCTCACTAAATAACCTTGTCAAAGTCATTTAACCTCTTAGTGTTTGTTTTCTCATCTGTAAAATGAGGATAATTACCCTTACCTATCTCATAGGGGTGATGCTCAGATTAACTAATTAAAGATTAGAAACTGCTACAAAAAATGCTCAGTATTAGTAAGGAAAACAGAAACATTTTCAGTGCCTTTGGGTAAGAGAGCTAGTTAGCAACAATGACTCTCAACAAGTGTTTGATAGCCTGGTAAGCTGCCAGTTCTTTCCCGGAGGAAAGACGGCTTGCCCGGGGACCTTGCCCTTCCTTGTTTTCTTGGCTGAAAAGCACCAAGGCCCTTGTATCACAGACAGTCTGGGATCAAGGCTACATTCCCTAACTCTGACACATTTGAAGAGCTGACAAGAGATAGCAAAATATGCCACTTCAAATATCTATTCAACACGCAGGAATCCCTGGGGGGACTACTTACTGTAATTGCAGCTTGTAATGTAGCCTCAGACAAAATGAAGGCGGCTGCAGATTCTCTTTAAGAAGCATTTGTTCACACCATCATATTTCTCTATTCCCTGGCAAGCTCAGGAGGGATTCCCATAGACCTTCTGTCACTGGCACTTTCAGCAGGGTGACCAGAATCGTCTCTTAGCATCTTCCCCATCGAGGAATCTCTTAGCAGCAGACAATCAGATCTATTCCTTTGGGGTCTTCCAGGGTGCTGTTCTTGGTATAATGATGCTGCTGAATTCTATGTGCTCCTTTATTCTTCCATTTCCCTTGTATCTGTTTGTGCCTTCCTTAGCATCCCTTGGTTAACCTTGCTAAACCACAGTCTCTAGTTTTCTATGTGGGCACTGAAGTTGTCTTCAAACACAAAGCCTGCTTTCTTTTCTTCTTCGTGGCACTGGGCATTGAACCCATGGTCTCTCACATAGTAGACAAGTGCCCTACTGCTGGGCTGCAATCCCAGCCCTTTATGAAGTTTTTCATTTTGAGACAGGATTAAATAATTTGTCTGTGCTGACCTTGGTCTTACTCTGTAGCCAAGCAGACCTGAACTTACAAATCCTCCCACTTCACCTTTTGCAGTAGCTGGGATTATAGGTCTACAACCACGAGGCCTGGCTTTATTTATTTAATTATTTATTGCTTAAATAGTTCAGGTCTTTTAAAATGTCATTAATAATAAAAGTATTTGAAAACCAGTGTTTTCTCTGAAGTTTTGAAACAAAGGTCAAGTCACTCAAGATGGCAGAAGAGCTCCCTCACAAATAGTCCACAACTTCCCGTCCAGTGTCGCTGCCTACCCACTCCAGAGTTACTGATTCTAAAACCTTCTGTCTGTGAAAACAGTTAATATGCAGCACATGGTGCTTATATTGCCAGACACGTTCTTTTCTCTTGAGTTAAACAGCGTTAGTCCATGAAGAACTTGCTCTAATATCGTCTTTTCTAGGAAACTTATTGTTATGATATTTTTGAAGATTTCTTTTTCTTACAAGCCAGCTATTATCAAGGAGAGACCTCACTGGATCCCAACTGTGTTTTCTGTTCTCCGTTAAGCTGAGGGGTCCAGCTCCCTCCAGTCTCATGGTTTCTTGTTATCTTGATTGATGGTGTCAGGGATAATGGCTTACTCACTAAATAGCTTTGTTATCAGAATTAAATAAAATTAAATCACGCATGTGAAAATGCATTGCATCAGGTTAAATGTTCCACAGATGTATATTGATTTAATAATGCCTGTAATTTTGTGTTGTAGTTAGCTGTATAAATGCCTCCTCCCCCTCCCCATCCCCCTCCTCCTCCCCTCCTCCTCCTCCACTTCTCCCTCCCCCTCCTCTCGCCCTCCCTCCTGTTTAGGGTGTTTGTTTTCTTATTTTTTTATTTTCTTTTCTTTAGTTCTTTGTGTATTTGTGTGTGTGTGTGCAGTTTGTGTGTGCATGTATGTGTGCACATGTGTGGGTGTGCATGTGTGTGTACATGTGGGTGTGCATGCATGTGTATGTACATGTTCCTGTGGAGTTCCAAGGTTGATATCTGGTATCTTTTTAGATCATTCTACACCTTATGTTTTGAGGCAGGATCTTGCATTGGAAGCCAGAACTCACTAATTGCCAGCTTTCCTGGGTGATCTCTGCCTCTGCCCCCTGTGGGCTGCAGTTTAAGCTGGTTGTCACCTGCATTAATGTGGGTGCTGCGGATTCCAGCTCCTGTGTCCTCACATAGCAAGCGTTTTACCCACTGAACCATCTCCCTAGCCCCATAAATGTTTTCTTTTCATTTGTTATATACACACTCACATCCGGGAGATATATCTACTTAGTTTAAATTTTGCAGTACCCAGTATTTCCAAGCATGCCTCGTATAAAATGGCTGCTTAACAAATTTTATTTAGATGCATGAGAAGGATATAAACTAAAATTCTCAGAAAAACAAAGAAGCCATAGGTCAGCTGATGATTCTACACAGCTGAATTCAAACTTCAGGGATGTGGAGAGTTAGAATGTTTCAGCTCTGGAAGCAAATTATTCAGACTATTTTTAATCCCTTTAAAAGACATTCATTACCCACCTCTGTGTCTGATCTAACATTCTGGTGACTTGGGAGGAAAGCAGGGAGGCCTTTGAGTATGATGGAGACATTCTCCCTTCAGGTGAGCAGTAAAGGAAGGAGCTAAGGTACTAGAAAGTGAATGGCCACCAAAGTTACCTGCTTCTGGGTCTTTTGTCTTGTGGGCTCAAAGAACTTGACAGACAAGAAGAGGGTAAGTTTCAGAGAGGAGTTTTATTATTGGTGAGTGCTTAAGAGTCGGGAAGCAGGCAGAGCTCCTGCATAGCAGGACAGGGTACCAAGAAAGCACGGACGGCCATTGTCCTAATTTGTTTCTCCATTGCTATGACCAAATATGCTGACCACTACCAAGTTGGGGAGGAAAGAGTTTATTTGTCTTACATCTCCCAGGTCACAGTTCATAGGTAGAGCCCAAGGTAGGAACTCAGGGCAGGAACCTGGAGGCAGGAGCTGGAGCACAGGCCATGGAGGAACACTGCTTACTGGCTTGTTCCCCTGGTCCCTGCTCAGCTTGCTTTCTTATGTAGCACAGGCCCACCTGCCCAAGGATGGCACTACCCACACTAGGCTGGGCCCTGCCACATCACCCATCAATCAAAAAGATGCCCCACAGACGTGGCCACAGGCCAGTTCTATGGAGGCAATTCCCCAGTTGAGGATCCCCCCCAACCCAGGTGTGTTAAGTTGGCACTAATGCTATCCAGCACAGCCGTGGAGGACCACACAATAGGCTTTCCTGGATTGAGGCCTGCAAGGGTGAACTGATCATTCCAATTGCCCCACCCATGAGGTATTCACGTGCCTCTCCCTCTTGGAGTCTGGATGGGAGGTTTGGTTTTTGCCTTTACTCAAAGCTTTCAGGCTTCTTAGGTTACTATGTAAAAGAGAAGAAATAAAGATAGGAAGCCAGAACTTGAACCAGTACCTAAAACAGTTTATATATTTCTGGCCTTGAGTAAGGATAAAGTCAAGTTAGAGGCTCTAACTAAATTAGAACCAAGGACTTTTCCACTTCTGGCCACGATGGAACTGGTTATCGAGGACAAGCTTGATGCTTGTTTTGGAGTCCCTGTCCCCACCACTGAGCGACCTGGCTTGCTTCTTTCTCTTGTCCCTGCTGCTTGCGGCTATCAAATTGTTTCACCTGTATTCTTAGCAGATTGTACCGTCCTCCACCGACTCCAAAGCTAAGAATGTCATCAGATAGTACTTAAAACCTAAAGAGAGTTTCCTATGCTCTGTTGTACCATGCCTACCTGGAGCTTCCACCAATGTTTGCTGAATGCATTGATTTATAGCTTTGTTTTGTAGCTAATCAATTTTCAGGAAACCACTTCCACAGTGGAACATGATTTTGGGGACAACCTAAATCCTTGTTCCTGGGCCATAGTCACTTATATTTGATTTGGCTCAAGATTAAACTATCTCCCAATTGCTTTGAGGTGAGAGCGGTATTTATGGAAACAGAGCAAACAAGCAAACATGATAAAGATTCCAAGTGTATTTCATGTTAAAGGGAGGTTCTTTCTTTTCCATCCAACCTGCTTTTATTTCTTACATCCATTCACCAGTCTTGTCAGAGCTGTTGTTTGCTTAGAAACAGAGCAGTGCAGTATGTCTTTAAATGACATATATTTGTAGAAGAAACAATGAATTTAAAAAATTCACATTATAGCTAACAACTGTCTGTAACTCCAGTTCCAGGGGATCCAACAGCCTCTTCTGTCCTCTGCAGGCATTAAATTCTCATTATGCCAGGCGTGGTGGTACATGCCTTTAATCCCAGCACTCGGGAGGCAGAGGCAGGAGGATCTCTGTGAGTTCAAGGCCAGCCTGGTCTACATAGTGAGTTCCAGGACAGCTGGGGCGGCAGGGAGGCCCTGTCTCAAAAAGACAAAAAAAAAAAAAAAATTACATTATACCCCTCAGAATTGTAATGACACAATTGTGATTTTCCTAAGAGGATATAAAATAGAATTAACCTATAAAAGTTACTTGATGAAAAATGCTGTTTCTATTGATGGAAAATAAATATTCATTAATCATACATATAAGCAGCTGAACGTGTCTTGACAATACAGTAAGATTGCTTAGTGTCTTACAGAATTGTTGAACTTCTTCCAATTACTAGTAGGCATGAAAGAAAACTTCTCTTGGCGGCTGTATTACCAAATTATCAGAGACTGAAGAAGAAAATGGCATTAAATACAAAGGACTTTTCCCTCTCGGTTCTGTTTATAAGCTTAAACTCAACCCTTGCACGGAATGCTTTAAAATTTAGGTGATAAGTAAGTGGAAAATAATTAGCAAATTCCGTGTTTGTTGCTGTTGTTTTTCATTGTTTTTATTACTTTGGTTTTCAGTATTAGAATGCTTTCTCTATTGTCAAGGATATAGTTTATATCCTGAACAATTTTTACAAAAGACTTTCAGACTTTGATGTTTTATTCAATATAACATAAAACTGATTCAAAAAAAAAAAAAAACAGGTTTGGCACAATGGAAAAATTTACTTGAAATTGTGTCTTAAGACTTTAAGAATATTTTCCGTCATCGAAAATGCTACTGGTTCACCATTTGAACGGCTCCTGACAAAGCAGTTTTTTCAAGATGGGAGAGTAATTTAAACTTTTCATTAAAAGCCTTTTCAATCGCATCTGAATAAAGCCAGCTGTTCTTTTCACTCCCTCTCCTATAGCAGCACATCGTAAACATTTAGACCAGAGCTCTGGATGACGCCAAAACTGCTTACCCACACTGCCTCCGTCCCAGAAGTATGCCACCGGATAGAACCTGGCAAAGGATGAAAAACAAAACAGGTATCTTAGTCAGAGCTGCCCATCGCTCCGTCTGGAGGAGGGTGGTACACAAAGCGGTATTGTGTATTCCAGGTGGTGGAGAAAGCACACCGGGCGGAGCTGCACCGGGTCGCTGGTGCTACAGCTGCTGCTCTGTTGCTGCGGCCTTTTAGAACCAGAAACCAAATCTCAGATCCAGGTTGACAGTCCCAAAGAGGATCGCGAAATCCAATTCGCTGTCCACCTTCAGTTTTCCTCCAACTTTGGCATTTCTCTCCTCTTCTTTTCTCTGGATATGCCCATGCTGGACCTTACAAAGGAGAAACTTTGCCAAGAATCTACCTCTGTTCCCATTCATGAAATTATTCTTTGCAACTCTGCAAATACCATCGCCAAGGATGTGACTCCAAAGTTTTTCATTCTCCTGTCTTGATTTTGCTTTTGAACTGAAGCCTTGTATAATTCATTCTTCTGGATCTTTCTTCACTGTCTCTGCAATCTAATCCATTTGACTCCCTGATGTTAGATACAATCACCTTGGCAGTGTCTCTGATAATGTCACTTTGCGGTTCAAAATCTCAAGGTCTCATTGTTGCTTACAGAAGAGACCTGCGCTCCAAGGGGAGAAGCAATATGCCCCAGTCCTGTTTTACATTTTCTCTTCTGATCTTTATTATTCTTTTATTTTTTCTCATACCTTTAATCAAGATAATCCAATACAAATGTAATATGAGGCAGATACATAAGCTTAAATAATTTAGCAGTTGATAGTAACAGAAAAGTAAACATTGAGAGGAAAATATTCTTTCCATATTTGAAATATTTGATGTTTTGTATTGTTGACCTGCATATAAAAGTGTTCATATGAATATTTTATAGATTTGCGTATGTTTACATTTATACTTAAGGATCTTCAAAAATCAGTACGTTTACAAATCATTAATCAGTATAAAAAATTGATTACTTATGTGGGAGTCCATTTCAAAGAGGATCTCCAATGATGTGACAGTTTGTCACATCCTCCTACAATGCAGCAAGTTTGCTTGGTAGCCAATGGAATACTGCAGGTGGCATGTCCCTTCTTAGTCTGTCCTATGAAAGACCTCTGTAAAAGTCCTGAGTTTGGTCCCCAGTACCTATGTCAGGCAGACAACCACCTATAACTCTAAGTCCAGGGGACTGGGTGCATCCTTGGGGAACTGCACTCCCATGACCCCCACCCCACAGATACATGTAATTAAAAAGAGAGTAAAGTCTTAAAAAAGTAAAAAGTCCAGTGGTTCTGCCTTTGGCTCTCTTGCATCATTTATTGATGGGAAAGCCAGAAGTCATGCAGTCCAGGCCTATGGATAGACTGTGGAGAGAGACTGGGACTTTTTGCCCACAACCAGGCAGGAACTGAGGTCACCTGCTCATAGGAGCATGCCTGATGCCATCATGGAGGAAACTGTCCATCCATAGTCAAGCTGACGGCTTTACTAAAAACTCCTAAGAACACCCTGGACAGACTGCTTCCACTTTCCTGGCCCTGAGAATTATGTAGCTAAGATGTTTTATTGTCTGAAGATCCCAAATTTTGAAATACATTGTTAATTCAAAGTTTTAAACCAATACACAGTTACATAGTTGGCAGTAAGATGTGTCTGTAATCAGCACCCCAGATGTGGGAGTGGCTTCAGAAGCAGGTAGTAGGCAGAAGTTCAAGGCTGAAAGATCTTGAGGCAGCCCTGTAAAAGCTGTGTCCAGAAACATGATACTCTTTGAAGAGCTGTGAATGAAGGATTAAGAAACATGAGTGAAAGCCCGGTTGTGGAATGACAAAAAGTTCAGCAGCTAAGTCTGCACTAGCCTGACAAGCAGATGATGTTCCCAGTAAACTCAGTGATCCAGGGAAGATTATTTGAACAGAATAGTACAAAGGTGAGTTCATCTCTTCTCGGTGTTTATACTAATATGAGAGAGGGCATGAATAAATTAATAGCACGATCAACAGGAAGAAATCAGAACTTGATGGCTTTGAAAATATTCATTCTTTCTACACAGAGAATAACAATAGTAAAATGAAGAAATATTTTTGAAGACAAGACCAGATTCAAGACAATACCAAGAAAACGATGAAACAATGAAATCAGGAGTGAAACTGTAAAATCCCTGTAAGGCCTCAGGAAGATCAGAAATGCATTGTGCAGAGTGCTGTGAGGTTCAGTCAGACCCTCTGAAAGCTCTGGATCTGGGCTCATAGAACTTCTGAACTCTACAATGGAGGAAATGCATGACACACCATCCCTATGGAGGACAGAGGACAATTTTATGGAGTCAGTTCCCTTCTTTCAACTTAATGTGGGTTCTGGGGTTCAAACTCAGGTTGCCAGGCTTCCACAGTAATCACTTCTATAGTCTGAGCTGTCTCCCTGGCCCAACAGTTAAACGTCTTAGCAGAGAACAGTGTTGTCCTTAGTCATCTCCAGAGAAGCACAAGGTAAAAAAGGGCTTTGAAAATAGACCTGCTTCTTTTCTAATGGAGTGAACCATGATAAAAATCACAGAAGATCCATAGTCGTAAAGAGAAATGTATCCAGAGAAAGCCGACGCCCTGAATGGGCTGGTATATGAATTCACCATGCTTGGAAAAGGGAGGATGAATCACAGCCCAGAAGGTGGAGCTCAAAGCCGTGGAGAGTTACTGTCAAGAGGGGTGGGACCAGTCAAGGGACTTTTATCATCTATCTGGCTCATTTGGAGAAATATAGACTAGGAAACTCTGCACGGCACCTCCCTCTATTGAAGCCAGAAAGCCTGCAGTATTTGTCTTACATCCTCACACATAGTGTGGGTGGTTGGGGGCATTTACCTTTGTCTTTAGATCACAAGTCTTCTGTTCAAGAACACAAAAAACACTCAGAGAGCCTCATCGATAGCCATAGCTGATCTAACTGACAAGTTTCTGGGTAAGTTTCAAACTTTTTTTGAGTATTGGCTAGACTGAAAAATTTCTAAGGCACAGCATACAGCAAAATGATGGGTTTGGCCAGCAAGTTGGGACAACGGGTGAAGGCACTTTCACCAAGCCTGATGACCTGAGATAGAGCCAGGGGACCCACATAATGGAGGGGAGACTCTACTCCTGCAAGTTGTCCTCCGCCCTCCTTATACACACACTTTGTATGTGTGTGTGCACCCCCAATACACACATAAATGTCGTAAGAATGATGGTTCTTCTTGGAGACTTAAGTCATAAGCCATGCTGGGGCTTCCCAAGTGCATCTCCTCTAATGTTTCTCCTTTTGCAGAGGCCTAGGAGCCATTATGATAAGGACTCCATGTGGAGAGACAGTGATTGTGGACAGGAACAGGGGCCCTTGACCACTAACCAATTAGAATCCGAGCTTTCCTCTCAACTGCTATAGTATGACAGCTAGGAAGTAGACCCTCCAGCCTCACCTAACTGTGCAGTCTTGGCAGTCCTAAGGTCTTTATTGAAGTTCTTAAAGTTATCATCCAATTCCTGAATAATAAAAATGGTGATAATAAATGTTAATAGTGGTAAACTATTAAATATTTTTTCATGGGACACCAGATTACTAGTACATTTTTCTCTTTAAAAATACTGAGCGTATTAAGTCTAGTGTATATTTTGCCCTTATGGCATATTTCAAGTTTGATTAGCTTTCACTCCATATGTTCAATAACCATATTTGACTAGTGGATAGCATATTAGACAGCACAGCCCTAGGAGAAAAAAAATAATGTCTGTACATGAATTTACTATTTCTTGACTTTTTGCATTTTCAGATATGCGACTACTTTGTCTGAATGGCCTAAAGTTTTCTTCTGCCCCCTCTGTCTCTTAGGCCTTCAATATTTTTCTCAGTTACTGACTTTTCTGAGACCAGAACCTCTTTCTTAGCATTGCTTTTCTGCTTCCAAACTCAGAACCTTGAGGACGATTCTTACTAATATGGTACAAAAAGTATTTGAATGTGCCCAGCTTATTGTTCAAAAGTTAGTGTTCAAAAACCGTTGATGGCATAAATGGTAGACAGAGACAGCTCCTTGGCAGTGATGTTGGGAAAGAGACACTGGATTGTATGAAATATTGATCTGTGAGATTCCTAACAATTGTCAGCATCCTAGTAAGTGTGTCACAGAGAAGAGTATTCTGAGAAAGAATCCAAAGCTGTATGACAGTCTTCTGTCTCCCAGATGATTGTGCCGTATTTATCATGCAGAACACGGATGGAGCAAAGAGGGTTGCAGTTACAGACTGAATAGTACCTTAGTGAGGCAAGCCCTATTTTACAATTCCCTTTCCTGTGCTACAGAAATGATACTTCCACCAGCATGGAAACGGTGTTCCAGTCGTTCCTGTGAGTTGAAATCTCTTATAAGTATTTTCAATATTTTATTGTTAGATGCTTGAGGCAGATGTCAAACAGCACCAACCACAGTCCAGTTGAGTTGCTTCCTTTTTTTAGTTGTTTGGGGTTGGAAAAGAGAGCTTCTTTTTGTTTTCTGTTGGTGAGTACTCTTCAGAATGTAAGTATAACTTTTAAGAAGGAACTACAGAGAAAGGTAAGGAACTGTCTGGCAGTAAAACAGCAGCTTTCCCTTTCCAATTTTTCAGAAAGCAGACACTGGCAGAGATGGGAGCCTCAGTCTGGTGCATTCCTGTCCAGCACAGCGGTGTGACAGTCTTCACCTGACCACTTGGGCCCCAAGTTGCTTCTCTGCGTTACGTGCTTACTCAGATACTGAACTCTTGTCTCTTCCCTTTGCCTCTTTTCTGGAACAGACTCTGAACTTTCCACTTGGGCACCAGAGTGCAGCCTTGGGCATCATCAAGTAGGCTGCTTTCCTTGGCAATTTTTACTAATCAAGTACAGCTTTCAGGTTTCCTTTCCTTTTCTGGTCCCCCCCAAAGGGAGAATGCTGGGGGCAGCACACTGTGTTCTCCTTGGGTTAGTGAATCAGAGATATATTGGCATTCTGGGAGGGAAAGTCATAGAAGCCAGGGACCAAAACCTCAGTGAGCCTTTTGGTTTACGATATATATCCTAAGGTCAGGCTCTTGGGTGATGATTGCTTAAGAGTAAAGAAATCCAAGGGCCCTCACACAAAAGAGAGACAATTGAAAAGTGATTTTTCTGTGTGAATCAGGGTAGAGCCTCCATTTGAAGTCAATTTCCTTTGTCCTTAGTGGTATAGACTTGTTACCCAATTATCCCCTGAGGAAGTCTGCACAGACCCACATGGGTACCCCAACAGGAGGCAAACTAGCTATTTCCACATCCATCTCCTATTAATTTGTATAAGGGAAATTACTGGGGGCTAATTGGGGACCCTCTATATTTGTAGTTTCTGTGAGTTCTCAACATGCAAAGTGTTAGACAGGAAATTTGCTTTGTGAAAACCACCTAAGACTTTTCAAGGTCCTTCTAATTCCTAGCACTTCAACAACAACCAAAAATCAAGGTCTCCCTATCCTGAATGTCCATGTCAGCTTGCTTCAAAGGATAACCTGGATTCTGTTATTCTTTCAAGGAAATACTGAACATGGCCAATTTTGTGGATGCTGGAATATGATGTACTCCCTTTGCACTCAGTTATGATCTCGAATCATCAGATGCAAATTTCCAGTTGTAGAAATTGAATTACTTTCTAAATTTAAGCTCCTCTATACATTAGAGATATCAATAAATATTCTGGGGGTTGGAGAGATGGCTCAGTGGTGAAGAGCACTGGCTGCTCTTGCAGAGGACCCAGGTTCAAATCCCAGTACCCACAAGGTGGCTAACAACCGGTTTATAACTCCAGTTCCCAGAGATCCAACACCCTCTTCTCATCTCTGTGGACATTGCACGACAGGGGTGCACTCACATACATGCAGGCAATAAACTCATACACATAAAATTAGAATAATAAATAAAATATTAAAAAACATTCTGTGCACTTCTGAGGATTGATTAGTTTTTCTTTAAATAAGTTTTTATGGGAGTTGGAGAGATGGCTCAGCAATTAAGAGTACTGGCTATTCTTGCAATACAAGCATATACACAAAACAAAAATAAAGACAAATAATTAAAATAAGTTTTTTTTTATAATTTCATACATGGATGCAGTGTAATTTGATCATAGACACTCTCTATTCCCTCCCCTCAACTCCTCCCAGATTTCTCCTAAAACCTCCAACTTCATACTCTCTCTCTTTTTGAATAACCCCCTGGGTCTAGTTAGTCTTGGCTGTATACACGTGGCTGTAGGGCTATCCACTAGGGCATGACCACCCTAGGAGGACTTTAACCCCTGAAGGAAACTGACACACTCTCCCCAGAAACTTCTACCTTCCAAGAGCTCCTGATGATTAGTTTTATGTGATAATTCTTTGCTAACTGTGAGGTGTGATCAAAGATTATTAGGCCATAGTGGCTCATGTCTTTAATCCCAGCACTTTGGAGACAGAGGCAGGTAGATCTCTGTGAGTTTCAGGTCAGCCTAGTTTACAAACCAGCCAGGGCTACATAGTGAGACTCTGTGTTAATAATAATAATAATAATAAATGTTACTATTAACTGAAGTATTTGAAAGCTGAATGTTAAGTGAATTTGATTTTCAGTTTCATACATATCTTCAGTGTTCGTTATTTGTCCTTGAATAATATAATGTCCACATATTCCTCAATTTAAAATATAATTAAATGAAATCAGGTGTTTCATTGGGCTTCCCCTTGTTTTCTGCTAGATTTTACTTGAGATCAACTTAGGCTGTTAGGTAGCTGTGGCTCCATGAGTCTCTTGGAACATGCCAGGTGCTTACTTGTTATTAAGTAGGATGCTGGTGATCAAGACTTTAACAAAAATGATCAGAAATGTGACAGACAGAAGAGTCCAAGGATAATTTATAATGTCTTTGTTTTTAAAGCAGTTACTGTCAAGACTTGAAGAAATTGGTGATGTCCTGAGTTATCTACACACACATCCACATATCCAAAATTCCCCTGGCTAGTTACATTGTCTTCCGAGGGAATTGGTAGATATATTATCACACTTAAAAAATACTAAGTCATTCTTATACATCTTTGCATGCAAAATACCTGTCAATTTTCATGTGAGAATCAGAGGGAAAATGTGGTAACATATGACTACGCTACAAACTTAGATCTGGGAAATTATTTTTTAATATCACAGGTTGATCAAAACTTAAAAAAAACTAGTTTGATCTTAGTGTCTCAATCTCCTAATCTTAAATGCAAGGTGAATATATTTAAACTTTTTTTCAGGAGCAGATTAATTTGCAAAGGATGAAAAAGGAGATGTGCTTTTTTTTTTTAATTTTACCATGAGATAGCATCTCATTGTGTAGCCGAGGCTAGTCTAGACCTTGAACTTCTCTTGTTCAGCTTTCTGCGTGACACCATGCCTGGGTCTCTTTGATTTTCTATATTGTGATTCCCTAATCTGAATTCATCCCTTTTCCCTCCCAACAAGTTAATTATACTGTTCCCATTCCTTCAACAGCTTATCAACATAGCTGAAAAAAAAAATTCCTACAAGATCTGAAAAATCACATCTATATATTGGTTAGAAGTCAATGGCAGAACCTGTAGTGGGTTTGCCCCATGGTGGGGAAGAGGAGTGGAGTGATGGGATTCTCTTCAACCATTCTGACTTACAGGGTTTTAATTTAATTTATGGCAGTTCTGAGGGCACTAAAATTCAAAGATGGATGTCCTCAATTTTATTTCCAAGTCTAACTCAGAACAGAGAAAAATCATTCACTGAGGTACATTTACCTCCTAAAACAAAGACCTCTGGATAGGCTGACTATATTCACCAGAACGGCAAGTAGTGGGGAATGGCTGGGGGTGGTGACAACACAGCAGACAGTAGCAGGGATATCAGAGTATAAGGGCTCTAGTGGGGGGAGGGAGGCTATGCCATCTGGAAAGTGCATATATGGTTGAATAAGATGGTTTGGGATGTTCTGTGTGATACAGACACACACACACACACACACACACACACACACAAATCATCCAATTTTTAAAAATGTATTATATTTGAGGAGGAAGCATGGAAATTTACATCATCTTTATTAGTAGAGGTGATAAACATTACCATTGAAATCTACCCAATGACTTTATAGACATACACAGTTGCCAAGGGTCCAAGGGCAATCGAT
>NW_008360332.1:3724558-3793746 GCF_000622305.1 Nannospalax galili
ACACAGCAGACAGTAGCAGGGATATCAGAGTATAAGGTCTCTAGTGGGGGAAGGTAGGCTATGGGAGGGTGCTACCTGGGAAGTGCATATATAAATAAATAAAAAAGAAAAAATAATTCTTCAAAGCATAAAAATTTTCTCCTTAATAATTAGTAGATGTGGAAAACATAACCATTGAAATCTCCCTGATGACTTTATATCCATGCTCAGATGCCAAGGAGTCAGAAAGTAACCGACTGTGACTAGTAATACTCAGATATTTAGAGATTAGAAACGCATGTGCAAACATCTTTAATGTCAATTGCACTAAAAATGAATTTTTCTGTGTGAAACTGTGTATTTTAATAATGAAATAGAGATCTTTTTAAAAGGTTAAAGCCTCATTTAATTTTATGTCTTATATGGTTTATACCGAGTACAATATTGTATAACTGTAATAATTCAACTGTAAACCTAAATATTTATAGCCAGTTTTGAAAGAGATGCATCTTAGCTCAGGAAAATGCTATTGAATATGTCAATGCTGTGAAACGCTTCTATATATGTGGTTATTAAATAAACAATTTTTAAAAAGAATTTTAAGATCTTTTTATAAGGTATGTATGAGGTCATTTTGTTTTTAGAATTATTATTATCATTGCATGTGTGATGTGCTGTCCCTAGGTGCGTGTGCTGTGGTGTGAGTGTGGAAAGCAGAAGATAACCTTGTGAAGTTGGTTCTTTCCTTTCACCTTTTCAAGTTTCAAGTTTTCACTCAAGTGACTTTACCCTCTGAGTCAGCTTGCCATCCCATAAGGGTAATTTTAAAACATAGTAGAGGACAAAAGGTGTTTGGCAAAGTTTGCAAATCATTAAAAAGAAGCCTAACATCTTTATGTAAACACACATATATGTCATAATGAGTTCAATCATCTTTGCACTTGGGCAGTGATGGGAACTCCTCCCGCCTTTCCTTTCTTCCTCATCACCCTCTTTCTGTGGGTCCACTTTCATTCAGGGCAACAGCTGGGTTGTGATTTGAGCTTTTCCCACCCAGGCTGCCCTACAGGTTTTATAAATGTTTCTCACTTATTTTCTTCTCATATCTTTAGAACCACATTTAAAACTCTTGTTGGTGGGTAAGTAATGATGGAAAGCAAGTGACCTCCTGTATATTTCTGGAGAAGTAATTAATGATTAGATCCCCCAAGACACGGGTGATATATTACAGACTGTAGGTGGTTTGGCATGACACATATTACTACACCCACACAACTCTAATCTACTCACATAGCTTAAAGCAGAGGTGTGACAAGTGCAGCAGATGGGAGAAGATGTGTTTATAAACAATGCATGTGTGTTTTCTGAGTCCACGCGGAGAATCTATAGGCATTCATTACGTACTTAGTGTAGTGCTGACAACTGATGGTGGAAACAGATAAATACCGGTTAGCCCTTTCATGTATATTTCACCAAACACTGATAAGGAGCTCTGAGCCTGGATTTCATAATAAGAAAGAAAATAAATAATGCAAACTTGGTATACTCACTTTTCGCCTTCCCCTAAGGGTAACTGGGCTTGGCATTATCTCTGGAGACATGGAGACATTTGCTGTGGTGTGAGACCAGAAAATTGAACTGCAGAGAAGTGTATTACTCAGAATAGTTAAAGTTGCAATGCTTATTTCTATGCAAGTGTTCCATTTCCTGTTGACAATGTCAAGTTAAATATTTAATTGATCTTGTCAAACATGTTCAGGTATTTTTACATCATAGGTCGTGAATTTAAAATGAGACTCTATTGATTAAGGCTCTGGAATAAATATTCTTCTAACCTTGCCATGAGCTCTCATAAATATCTTGGTTGGAAACAGTTAGCATTTCTGCATCTGCACTTATTAGACCAAGTTCCAAATTGCTAATCAAGGGTAATGGACAGCATGCCTGGGCCAGGAAGGGAATGGCTATTGAGCTCCTATTCCAAAGAAAGGCATGCCTTCATCCTTCAATAGAAACACACTGGAGACCAATCCCATCTTCCACTTCATCTTTCCATCATCCTTCAGGTCTTTGAAGAGTCAAAGCAAATAGCTAGCTTGCATTATCCCAGCACCTCGTCAGAGCTGGTCTGACACCTCTGGTTGATGGTAGCACTCTGGACTTCTTGATGTGGAGGTGTGTCAGAATCTTTGTCACTACACACGTCTAAGAAGCCACTTTTAGTAGCTCAGAATTGGCTCCTAAGGTGAAAACTGCTTCATTCCATTCATCCTCTAGACAGCCGAGATGGCTTCTGGCTCCTTATAGACTGATCCCTAATGCCGCTTTGTAGAAGGAAAGTTCCTGTCTATATTCCTGTATGGACCCTTCCTTGAATTTGCCTTCTCTCTCTGGTGCAGAACATACTCCAGCCTATTTCAATTGCTTCAAGCCCTGATCTATTTTCCTGTGCAGGTCACTGGCATCCAAAAACGTGGCATGTGCAAGATGGAAAAGCATTAGAAGTTACACTAGACTGCTTTAAACTCTGCTTGCTGCTGTTAGTGCTAATGATCTCTTTGTAGCAGAGATATTTTCTCATCCACCCCGGGCCTCAGATGGCCAAGTTTTGCTTTCAAAGTAATTTTCAGAAGGACAAAATTTTCTGAAGAACAAAAATCAAGCAATGAGGAATCACCCATGTTTTATGGGGTAGTGGGAGCCAGGTAGAAATGGATAGATAAGGAACAGTGAAGATTCTACTTAGCTTGCATTCTTCCACCCATTAATTTGATCAGTAACTATCTGGTACCTGTGATACAGCAGCAACAGAAACCATAGAAAGAACTAAGCAATGAGTCAAACAGATGTAATGAGCTTCTGGAGAAGAATTAATCAAGCAGTGCACAAATGTGTAAAGATAAACTAGGATCTATCCTGAGAAAGGAAAACGAGACACTTTGAAAAACAGCAGATCAAATCTGGCAGAACACAAGTTTCTCTGGAGATGCAAGGTTTGCTCTACTCTCAGAAGTCTGAATAGCATTTGGTTCGGTAGAAATCAGAGTTGAGGAAGCAAGAAATATTCCTGGGCAGAGACACAAGTCCTTGAGGCAACAAGGTATGTGTCAACAGAGAGCAGAGTGAGGGCAGATGTGGTAAGAGGCAGAAAATACTGTACAATAGCTTGGGTGGGCTGGAACTGACAGAAAGGGCTGGTGGACCACACCTATAGTGCCAGCTTAATGTACCTTAAAAAGACTTTTTCTTCCCCTCCCTTGAGGTCATACTAGATTTGGAGAATGAACTGGAAAAGGACCAAGGGGATGAGATAGAGATAGAAAAGTGGAGGGACTTTTGCTCTTTTCTGGCATTGACTCGATAGTTGCTTAGGTAATAGCGATGCTGATGGAGATGAAGGGCACAGATGCGAAAGATACTCTGAAGCGAAAAGCATTAACAGTGTTATAAAATGGTAGGGATGCAGGGTGCAACCGTAAGGTATGGGCCAGGGATGCTTTGAAGTGCCTAGTCCATACTCTTGGATTAAGTATTGAGAGAGGAAATACTGGAGAATGGGCAAGATTTTCAAGTTTAAGACACGGATTCTGTTAACTGATGGGCCAGTGGGTTGGCAAATGGTTGGCTATACTGATCTGATCACTGATCATTTGGGGATAGAGATGAGAGAGCCTTTGACGTAGATCTGCTCATTTTTTGATTATGTTCCGAATTTATTCAACATGGTTAAGATGTTTTCTGTTTAACTTACTGATTAGTCTGGCTTCCCTGTTACAGTGTTTATGTTTTACAGAGATAGATTGCTTTCTATCTAGACTCAGTGTCCAGTATAACTTCTAATGCTTTTTCATTGACCATGCCAAGCTTTGGGTGTCAATAACCTGCAGAAAGAAATGGACCAGAGCTTGAAACTTGCTTAAGTAGCCCTGAGTATGTCCTCTAGCAGAGAGAAAAACCAGAATCTGCCTCCTTATCAAGAGGCCAAGGAAGGGTCATGCAGATGGTGGGAGGTATTTATCAAGCGCTGCATGACAAGTGCTGGACTAGGTTCTTTACATGAATGATGTCATTTCCTCGGTCACAGCTGCAGAATGCACAGTGTCATGCAGGGGTTGGGGAGAGTGTGGCTAAGGAACTGAAAGGCCTAAGGTAGTGCCATTCTGAAGACTTGATCTCACTGTAACAAGTTCCTTCTCACAGATTTCAAAACAGTGAATGACTGCATAACAGCATACAAGATACCCAAATGCAGCAATGTTCTAATTTAATTTTAAAATAAAATTTTATCCATCAAATTTATCTATCAAACTTGCATTGAACATGAGTGTGGACAAGGACTCTTTATTATGGCTGTGACACTACAAATATAAACAGTGACTCACTTTACCCTGGACTTATTCCTTGCCTGATAGGAAGGACTGGGGATATGATAATCATATTGATGCATATGTTTTGATATCTATGTGAAATGCATTGTATGAATTGTTTTCACTTTTCTAGTTAATCATTATTATGTGACTATGTGGTCAATGGACACGATGGTCTCTGTATGATAGATAAGGAAAATGAGCTTGGGCTCTGTTTTACTGGGGTCATGTTTCTCATCTGTGGTTAGTACACTGTTCCATCCATCTCTGCACTAATCTTTTGACAGCCCACCTTATGGGTTACACTAATTTTCATCATCCTGTAAAGTAGGAATACAAATACCAGTCACGATGCTAGAAAAATCATGAAATTATTATTTTTATTTATTATTTGCCTATTTATTTATTTATTTATTTATTTATTTACTTTGAGACAGGTTTCACTATGTAGCCATGGCTGCCCTGGAACTCACTATATAGACCAAGCTGGCCTTGAATTCACAAAGATCTGCCTGCTCTGCCTTCTAAGTCTAAGTGCTGGGATTATGGGTACGCACCACTAAGGCCATGAGTTTTTTTTTCAAGTTATTTACAAGATAACTATGTGATTTCTGTCCTTGAGACTGTTTATGTGGTGGATTGTGAAAAAATATTTTATTTAATATTTTTGTTTTATATGTATGAGTGTATTGCCTGCATGTATGTAAGTGCACCCATGCCCATGAGAGCGTCTGAGTTCCTGGGAGCTGGAGTTACGGACAGTTGTTAGGCACCAAGTGGGTGCTGGGAACTAAACTGGGTCCCCTGCAAGAGCAGCCAGTGCTCTTAACTGTTGAATCAACTCTCTAGCTCTAACATACTTTTATTAAGGAAATTTAAAAGTACATATTTACCAAATGTTGCCAAAAATTTTATATCATTTTTTCCTGTGGGATTAAGAGTTGAAAACTCTTACAGGGAAATGGAACATTTTAAATGCCCTTCATTTTAAATTTAGAATTTAAGGAGAACTACTATACTGCTTCCATGTGTTGACATCAGCTTGTTTTTATGAGCCTTTGTGCCAAGTTCTATTTTAATTCAATTTTGTTGAATTTAAAAACATTCTGCATTTTTCCCTTGAAATTAGATATTGCTAAACACACATAAAAATTTTTAATTATTTTTTTACCTGTATTTATCAGGACTAAATTTCAAACACGGAGCCTATGTGCTGAAGAATCATTGTTTGATTTAGGTGGAGGAAGCTTTCTTCTTACAAAGGGCAAGTCACTTGCCTATAGTAATGGAATTTCTATTTCTGGCTAGAAAGGAAAAGGGCTGCAAGGGAAACGAAAGGTCTTATAACAACTTACGGTTCCAGCTTTCGTGTTTTAAAAAGTTAGATATTCATATTCCCAAAGCCAGGTGTGTTTATACTGCTGTGTCTTAGTCTGTGGCTGCAGTCCGTTTGATCGTCATGTGATTGTTTTTAGATGTAAGTTAGCTTCTTTAACTTGCTTCCAACTGTTCTTTCTGGAACTTTCTCTAAGTTGTCTCTTCACTGTCTTTGAAGGCAAGTAAGTGTACATTTGAAAATCAGACCTTCCACGGCTTAAAGCCTTTGACTTTTTTCTAGTGTTCTTAAAGATATGAGCGAGTGGTCTGGTATGTACCGTAATTTCATATTATAAGGAGGAATTTTGTACCTTTCTGTTATCATGTAAACTAGGCACCAGACCCCCACACTCAAGCAGTGTGTGCCAGGTGATGGATGTGGCAGAATCTGTTTTTAAAAACCCTACGAACTATGAGTTAGGGAGGAAAATTCAACAATTAGTCTCATACTGACAGCTAAGCAATTAATCCAACATAATGGGCTAATTTTGTAGGACTGAAGGAAAAGAAAAGTAGAAACTTCAGAGTAAAGGGTTGGTTAATGGAAGAAAGGAAGAAGGAAGAAAAAGTGAGGGAGAGGGGAGGAAGATGAAGAAGAGTCAGAGTAATATAAATACACGGATGGACAGATGGATAGATGGCAGACAGAGGGTCTGCAGAAGCCGAGCCAGCAAAACTCCTCCTCCTACAAAACACTCATGATCATGTCTATTTGTGTATCTACATCTGAGTGTCTGGAGTTTATTCACAGATGTTCAATCAACACATGTGCTTGATTTAACTAGCACCAAGTAGCTTTCAAAAAGAGTGTACCAGGTGATAACTTAAACAGTGGCAAACAGTTCATAGGACCCTTTCCCTTAACACTCACAGCTGTTATTGTTTAATTTCATTGCTGGTATTTCTCGTGTGGCTGAGTAGTTTTTGCAAAATGTATTAATCCTTTTTCTTTTCCTAGAATTAATTTCGTGTATGTTTGGCACATTTTGGTTTATCTACAAATTTTTGGTTATGTATTTTGTCTTGCTCCTTACCCTATAGTCTCTCCCCATTCTTTTTGATGTTTGCCTGGAAGACTGTAATGTGTAGTTTTCGTTGCAGATTTCATAATGCTGTTCTTGAATGCTTGTTTCCTTCAAAATTCACATGTTGAAATCTAGTCCCCAGAGCGGTGGATTAAGAGACAGATGTTTGAAAAAGACCTCCTCTTATGAATGGAATTAGTGTCCTGGAAAAGAAGCCAGAGAAATCTTGTTTACATTTTACCATGTGAAGGTGTTATCTTCAAAGAAGAGAGAGAAAGTACACCTTCACCAGACAACAGCTATCCTGATGTATTCATCCTGAACCTTCCAGCATATAGAACTATAAACAGTTAATATCATTAGTTCATGAAGTGCCCAATCAATGGTATTTTGTTATAGGAGCTCAAATGGACTGTTAGAATTTCTAAACATTTTATTTTTCATTTTTCTACAATCACCTCCTGAATTCCTTCTTCTATCTAGCACTCTCTCTATATCTGACATCATTGGTGGGCTCTAAACCCGTTGTTTGTATTCAAGATGTTTTGGTACTGTATTGTGACATCTCTTTTTTTTGACAGTGTCTCCTAGACCCAGCCTGCCTGAAACTCACAATGTAGACCAGGCTGGCCTCGATCTCACGGAGATCCACCTGCTTCTGCCTCCTGAGTGCTGGAATTAAAGGTGTGGCCTACCAGGACTGGTGTATTTTGACCTCTGAATTTGTAGGATTCTTAGAGGTCTAAACTTGAGACACTGTTCCAGGGAAGACTGGACGTCTGCTTCTCTTTCAGGATGACACACAGCACTGAAGCAGAAGTATAGAATACACATTTACACTCATTTACGTTTTGGATATTAAAAATATTTTATTTATTTTCATTTTATGTGTATGAATGGATTGCCTGTGTGTATGTAAGTGCACCCTTGTCCTGTGATTTCTGCACAGGTCTGAAGAGAGAGTCAGATTCTCTGGAACTGGAGTTACTGATACTGATGATGGTTGTTAGCTGCCATGTGGGTTCTAGGAATCAGGCTTGGGTCCTCTGGAAGAGCAGCCAGTGCTCTTAGCCATTAAGCCATCTCCCCAGTCCCATAGATCAATTTTTAAAATTCAGTTTTTTACCTAGAAAGCAAAACACTGCTATATTTTCTATTTATTTATATATCTCTATCTATCTTGGTCTATCTTCTTTCATCTATCAAAAATCTACCATCTATCATCAGTCTATCTTCTCTCATCTATCTGTCATCTTTCTAGCTATCAGTAAACTATCATTGATCAATAATAACAATAATCTATCATGTCTCTATCATCTATAAATCTATCATCTATCTATCTGTCAATTTATCAGTTATCTATCATCTACCTATTATCTATCCAACATCTGTCTATCAATAATCTATCATCTATATATAAATAACCTATCATCTTTCATGTATCTGTCTTCTAGTGATCCATCTTTCATCACTCGATCTTCTAAGATTGCTCTATCAATCATCTGTCTATCATCTATTATTATGTCTCTGAATATTGTTCGTATTAGTAATCACAACTCTTAGTTAAAATAAATTAAAATGCTTTTTTAAAAGAATTTTATTTATTTTTATTTTGTATGTATGAGTATATTTGCCTGCACGTATGTAAGTGCAGCCATGTTGTATAATGCTGTGAAGGTCAGAAAAAGGGCATCAGATTCCCCTGGAACTTGGGTTAAGGATGGTTGTGGGTGCTGGGAATGGAAACTTGGTCCTCTGCAAGAGCAGCCAGTACTCAACCACCGAACCATCTCTCCAGCCCCTAAATCAGAGATTCTTATAAAATATATCATTTTCTGTTTGAAGCAAGTATTTTCAGGATTAATATTTAAGAGTAATAAAGTCATGCCTCCCAATCACCTATCAATATGATCACATGCTTGCTACTATTTGCTGTCTACACAAACATGTAACTTCTCCCTCTTTTCTCTTCTCTCTCTCTCTCTCTCTCTGTCTCTCCCCCTCTCTCTCTCTCCCCTCTTCCCCTCTCTAGTATGTGTAGGTCTTCAAATCATTTAGGAAGTAAAATAACTTTCAGTAAAAATACATTCTTTTGAATGACTTGGTATCCACCTGAGGTATAAAGTATGCTTCCTTTGTTGAAGATAAAACTCTGAAGCCCAGGCTACCCTGCCATTCACTAAGTATCCCAGGCTAGCCTAGAACACTTCTCCTGCCTCAGTCATTCAGGTGCTAGGATTACATGCATGAGCCACCACATCAGACTTGAAGTTATGCTCTAAAAATGTAGATTTGAGGACAAACTAAAGGAGATGATCTCAAATAAATCTCAAGTTTGGGCTCAAGTTTGATTCACTCAGTGAATGGCCTTTGCCTCCTCCAATTCAGCGAAAAGCATTCAGGAATATTTGGGCTGTATTAGGGCCAGGTCCTAGAAGATGAGGCAGTTTTGCAGTTTTGATGTTCCTTCTCGGTGGAGATTTTGGAGTGAGGGCAGGCTCAATGTTCCCTGGGAACACTGTCTAGGAGTGTGTAGTGTCATTTATGGAAAGGAGTCCTTTACATCGCTATGCATGCTGGCATCTTCATGCAAGTGACATCTTGGTTTGTGGTGAGCAGCCCACAGGCTCCTCAAGTGGACTGGATAATATTGAGAGATCAAGTTCAGAGGCAAAAATAAACCTGTCAAGATAACATACTTTTGCATGTCATAGCAAGGCAGTGAGTTCAAGATGGTGAAATTGTATAAAAATCAAAGGAAGCAGATAAAAATCAGCTCAACTAGAAATTATTCATCTAATGCCATGGATTTCTGGCCACGTGTGTTAAATGACTGCTCTATGTGAAGTAATATAAATCCTTAGAAGTTGAATAACAAGAATGTTAATTATTAAGAAAGTGAAAGACATTTCTGGACAAGCACTACTGAATGAGCTCAAAATGAAATGACTCCATTGGAATGGAATGCGACGAAGCTAATTGAGGAGCCACTGAGCAAGAAAGGAACAGCAACCAACAATATTTTATGAATGTGCTTTCTAATCCTTCGCAGAACATTTGTATCTCTGAAACCAAGAAAGGTACAGACACAAAGTAAAAACAAAACAAAACAGAAGGAAAAACAAAATGAACAACAAAGGGGATGGTATCCATTTAGCTGAGAGCAAAATGTATTATTGGCTTGCGTCGTCTCACAAGAAGAATAAGGTGGTATTCCAGAAAATGCGGTGCATTCTCCTTAGGGAAAAGTGAGATGTTAAAAGGCTTTACCATCACACTAGAGCAGATAATTAGGCAATTACAACTATTAAATTTGACAGAGCATTAGTTTAAATGTGTTATTCACTGTAATTCTGTAGGAAGTAACAAATAGTACAGTTTCAGTGAATACTTCTGATAACTCATTGAGGACAACATCTCAGCAGAGGGCTGAAGAGTGCTAATATATTCCCATGTTTGACAAAGACACGCATGCACACACACACACACACACACACACACACACACACACAAGCCTGGGGAAAGATTCCTCAGGAAGGCACAAGACTTCTGAAGTCTCTCTCCTGTTTTATATGCAATTACTGTAACACGCATGTAGATATTAACTCACTAATCATCAAAAGGCCTTTCGAAAGTAGACAGCAAGTATCATTCCAGCACCTCCTACTTTGATTTATAGATATTAAAACAGAAACAAAAAGAAGTCACCTTGAAACCAGGGAACAGACCAAACCTAGGATTTAAGTAACTGACAATTACAAAACATTTAGCAATGCATAATTTAGTAGTACGAGAGTCAGCTTAGAACAGTGTCCTCATCACGGTGCTAGAAAATGTTTAAATGGATTACCTTTGCCTTTTTAAAAAGCATGAAATATTGTGAGACTGAATAATAATTTAACACAGTAATCATATAGTGCTCATCACTTGCTCCCCAGACTGCACACTTCTCAGGTCTCAGTAGATTCTGCTAGCCTGCATATGAATTATTGCTGCTTGGATTAAGAGCTTGTAAAACAATAGGTAAATATTCAGTGCACTGGAAGTCCCACTTTGTTTCTGACGGATAATCTGCTATAAGTGGAATTGCTGGCAGAACTACTATTGTTAGCCATTTTGTTGGAATGGTCGTGATGGCTTAGATCAGGGATGACAATAGTGGTTCTTAGCATGAAAAGATCCAGCTAGGACCTTTTCTATCTCTGCCTCTTAGGCTGGATTGGGAGTTCAGTGAGGTGGGGTTCTAGACTGTGATTATCACAATACTGAAACATACATGTAATTCTAATTCATTATTGTTTGAAGGAACGGATGAGTATAGGTTCCTTCTGTTAAGTTTTTCCTGGCATCTCCATAAATGAGTTCATATTCCTGTTAGGTAATTCTAAACCAGGAGCTCCTGAAGTCTTTACATCCTTGCTTTGTAATTTCTTAATTAGCAGTCCACTGATCCCATTGCCTAATAATCTAATTCTGGCTTAGAACGACACATTACCTCTAACTGTATATTTAGTGGCTAACAGACAGTAGATGCGCAGTAAATATTTGCCAAATGAATATACACGTGTGTCCCTGAACCACTGTCTGCTAATATGTACTCTCCACAAATGGTAAGGATAGTGATCTTGCCTGTATATTAAAAAATTAAAATATTACGTTATATGTGCCACTTTTATGTGATGATTAATGACCACATCTGAATGATGTCTGCAGTTTTATTGACATCTAATTTCTAAAATCTGATAGCATTTTTTCCTGCAAGCACCTCTGTAATTTTGTTGTTAGTACGAGGTAACAGTTTCATAAGCGATACAAGGAGACTTGCCAGAAGGACAGTGGATTTGCATTATTAAGAAACAAGGGTTCTTGTTTTAGATTTTCTCTGAATTAATAAACAGCTTCTTTGGGTTGAACATTGATATCTATAAAGTGGTGGGATTAGAATAGGAAATACCTAAAATAATTCAACCTTATTAACCCTAATATGAATTTTTCTAGAACAAATAAACTGAAGAAACATCTGGTGATCATCTCAGTGCAATAATAACAGGAAGAAAGCTGGGAGGGAGAGAGAATGAGAGAGAGAGAGAGAGAGAGAGAAAGAGAGAGAGGGAGAAAGAGGGAGAGAGAGAAAAAGAGAGAGAATTCAGAAAGTGGCAGCTGTTGCTTGAGACATAAACCCTCTTTAGGTCAGTGCTGATGAAGTGCGGTCTAGCCTGCACTGCCCTTATAACAAACAGAAAACACACATGCTTATGGAACACTGAACGTCCTCATGGAACTAGTACAATTGTCAAACTTAATTTAAATTTAAATTTTAATCAATTTTAATTTGATATCCACATGTGGCTAATGGATTCTGTATTGGACAGTTCAAGTTTACTGTGCTAGATATGTGAGTAGACACTATGATGAGTTTGAAAACAGAAGTACAACAGGGAACATATGATTAAAAAAATTTCTTAAACAAATCCCAGCCTATACTTAAGAAAACAGATGTAAAAGCACTATACAATTTAAAGTAGTTAGTATGGAAGTGCTTGTGTGAGGATCTGATCTTTTCAGTACTCTAGAAATTAGGCCAAGAATTCTACCAGAATACTTAAATTTGCTAATAGTACAGATTTTTACTAAAACTTAGAAATTACTGAGCAAACATAATCATTAGGATTTGCGTAAGCAGTTAATGGACTTCTCAGTAACTATTATGATCTCAGAATGGTAATGAGTAACGTGCAAAGCAAAACAAGCACAGAAGTCATTATCAAAATCAGGGCGCAATATGGATCCTGGCTTGGGAAAAAAAAAAAAAAACATGGAAATGATTGTGTATATGTACTCATGCATTAAAATTCTTACGATAAAGTGCTTTACTAAAAAGGAAGTAGCACCATGTTTAGAAATATTGTAGTAAGAAATGGGAGCTGGGTAGTCAGAGCAAGGACTGAGGTCAAGGTCATTTTATCAGATCTTCAGGAGACTGAAGCCATGTAGAGAAGGATGCTGTCTGTGCATACACGTCAGTCCCGTTATTCTGCAGTAAGGATACTGCCAATTGGAGAGATAAGAGACAGAACAACAAAACAACTACAGGAAAGGCTTTATAAAATGGACAGAGTCAGGACTAATGACTTTTAATAAACCTTGGTAAACTAAATGAACCTTGTGTCTTGTGATGGGGCATTTCCTGGGAGCCTCGGTTTGGAACTCCACCCAAAAAGATAATCGATGTGGGCATGCTTGAGAATTTACACATCAAAGCCCTGAAAGACAGTACCCCATCATTGCAAGCAGTGAAGAGTAGGAAGAATGCCTGACTTTGGGTGAATAAAATACTCTGGAACCAGGCATGAAGAAGCAGGATGGCCTGCTAAGAAAAGGGTAGATCCAAACTTGCACTTCCCCAATCAAGTTGGAGAAACCAGTTTGTATAAAAAAAAAAAAAAAAAAAAACAAAAACAAGTATCTTCTTGAAGTCCCTCAAATTAAGGTAAAGAATAAGAGCAAATCATTCTGGAAGAACGCAAAGGAAAATAGCTTTTATAAAAAGTCCTGACTCAGGAGCACAGTTCCAGGAGACAGACAGTTCCATGACTGATTTTACAGCCCTACAAAATACAGCCCAAGGAAAAATGACCACGGAGAACACTGCACAAATTTATTAGGAACTACACAAAAGAGATAGATTGAAGACAGCCTGACTTGAAAAGAAGAAAAAAGTGATGGAACTTGAGTTACAGATGGTTGTGAGCTGACATATGGGTGTTGGGAACTGAACTCAGGTCCTCTGCAAGAGTAGTGAGTGCTCTTAATCACTAAGCCAACTCTCCAGCCCCCAAGGGCATATATCTTAATAAGACTGAAGTTTTCAGTTGTGTCCTAAACATTCAAAAGGCAAACACAGAAGCAGCCTAAGTGCAGCAGGGATGTTGGCATTGGAGTTGAAAAAACTTGTGTTTGAATCTTCATTCTGCTACTAGTAACACATGTTGAGTTAAATCCTTCACCTCGCTCAAGCTGTATGAGTTTAGTGGAGGGTTGTTTGGACATTCAGTGAAATAATGTATGAAAATTTGCTAAAACTCTACCTGAGCATTATTTCTTCTCTATAAATACGGCTATTGATTCAGTCAACTGTAATATTTACATCCACACCAGTCAGAACAATCCCTCTGATATTTATTGAGCACTATTCTGTAAGAAATGTTCTCTAGGTACCAGCTGTTTAAATGCAAGAAGGAAGCTGCATTCTCTACCCTCAAGGAATCTTAATATAATCAAGGAAATAGACTCATAAATAACGATTACATAAATCAACATATGAGAAAGGTTCTAAACAGGTACAAACAAGTACTTTGGGAAAAGAGAAAAGCAGGCTTGAAAGGGACCATGCAAGAAAACGTCTACATAAAATTTGCTAAACTAAGCCTGGTGTGGTGGTGCACACCTTTAATCCCAGCACTCAGGATATAGAAGCAGACAGATCTCTGTGATACTGAGGTCAACCTGGTCTACATAGCGAGTTCCAGGGCAACTGGGTCTACAGGGAGACCTTGTCTCAAAAAGGTAAAAAAATTAAAAAAATTTGGATGACCTATTTTATCTTTGTGTTAGAATATGTCTCTCAATTCGTTGAGGAGCCTATTCATTTTATTTACATATGTTTAATCAGTGTCTACTACATGGTTCTAATCTCTGGGACAAGGACACAGCTAGAGAGGTGTTTGCCCTCTTTGAGTTATGATCTGGTGTGAAATGAGTTGGAGAGCAGTGCTACTCTCACCAGAAGGTCTCTTGTGGAGTGTGTGGAATCAGAGGTAAATGGCCTAGCATGATCCCCCTAGGAAAAGGGAACTCTAGGACAACTCAGAAAGTAGAGTTCTCTAAAAGGCAATACAGAGGCAGGCGATATCCATGAGGGCACAGTGGGGTTGCTCATGGTCAGTCCTTTTTGTTTGGATTTACTGACAGAGGAGAATGATTTATATGAGGCTATCAGGCTTACCACATGAAAATCTGTCTCACGTCTGTTTTATCACTTAGAGTCCTGTTTCTCTCACCTCTGTTGCCCTCTTGGCTCAGAACTCCCATTTTAAGCCTCAGTACTAAATAAATGTTTGTTTCTTAAGCTAATGATTAGATGAAAATACTAAAACTGAAGGTTGTGTTTGTATTTTGAACAGTACTTTTCTAGAAAATAGTATTTTACTTTTTTTTAACTAAAACTGACATTTTAGTATTTTAATTGCTTTCTTCAAAGATCTGGTATTGGTGAGGAAATCCAGCCATGCTACTAACTTAATATTGGACTTATACTACATTTTCCCCTTATTCAGACCTACTCTTGACATGTTCTGTAGGTCCCATTAAAACATTGTGTAACATCAAATTCTCCCCTGGGAAACCTTTGCACGCACTCTCTTGGCTCCCAGGCCCACGCTGTCCTTACGCCTGACCAACAAAACTGACACAAGGCATTCTAAGCTACAGTTTGGGGAATAAAGCTATTTATTTGGGATTGCCAACAAAACTTATGCTATCTGGGAGTGGGTCACTTACAAAGGCATGGACACCCGTGGGCTTTTTCCCCTATGTCTTAGCTGAGCTTTTTGAGATCTGCTGTAGCCAGCATCCCACCAAGATGGCGATTTCCTGCTTCCTTTGCATCTGTCCTTAGACCCATCCCCTCATGCAATTGAAGCTGACCGATTGGGTGAGAGGGGTGACTGTCTCTCCCTCTGTCTATGGGGTCTCTCAGGGTTCGGATCTTCAGCTGCTACAGGTTCATTCAGAGGACATGCCTATCCAACACACTGATGTTAGAAGACGGTGTTTCATGAGTATAAGGATATTTCTCTCTGTCTCTGTCTCTGTCTCTGTCTCTGTCTCTCTGTCTCTCTCTCTCTCTCTGTGTATTTTTCTTTGTCTTTTTGTCCAGACGTCTATCAAATGTAGCCACTAGAATCAGTGCAGTTAGGACCAGTTAAGGCCATATAATCACTAAGCCAAATAAGCCAAATTTATTTGAAGATGACTGCATTTAACAAACTCACCCTAGTATAAATTTTTTAAAAATCTGTGGATGAGCATAGTGGAGTAGTCTGACAAACTAATTTTGCATAAAATACATTGCAACAAATAAGAAGAATTCCTTTGGCATTTAGGAAAATAGCAGTTATACAACAGAATAGTACTCAGTAGTCAAAATGTTACATTTATGAAATTCATAGATGAATGGATGGAACTGTGGATGAAAATAGTGAAGTAATCCAGATCCAGATAAACAGAAGTTAAATGTTTTCTCTCACAGCTGGATGCTCACTTTAATTATGAGATATACATGTTTCAGTTGGAAAATTCAGAGAAATCAAACAACAAATAAATGGTCAAGCAGGGAAGTTTATGGGAGGGGAGAGAGAATGCAGTGATATAAATAGGGAAAGGGAGTAAAAGAGTAGGAAGGGGTTAATTGGGTTGAAGAATTGGAGGACAGGGCAGAAGAGGGAGTTTGGGGAGGAATAACTACCTAAAAGGCATATAGAAACCTACCAGAATAGAAGCTTCTTAAAAATATTTATGTAAAGGAGATTAAAAGGGGTTGCCTTATAGCAGAGGCATACTTCCCCTACTAGATAACATAGGATGGCAAAGTAAAATGCCAATTCCAGGGATGGACTCCCTCTTCTGAAGTGGTTGACCAGGGGTATTATAGCTCCTCAAACAATTCTAAGCATTGAGCCTGCTCTTGGTTACCCACCAGAACTTGATGGAAAGACTCTATTGCTGAAGACACTATATACATGAGCCATAGAATAAAACAAGGAGAAATCAAGGTGGTACTGACTTCAAAGCTTCATATCTACTGGCTAGCTTTTCATAGTGCTGAAAGGTACTGTGCGCATAACCAGAAGAAAAAAATCAATCATTAACTTTACCCAGCAGTGAATCCTGCCTCCTTCAGCATCAACTGTCTTGGCAAGATATGACTTCTTGTAATAGTGGCACAAATATAGTAGGAACCAACCAATTTCTAATTGGATGTAAGGTCTTCTTCATAAGATGGAACCCATATGTGACTCTGATATCAAGTCTAGGAACATGTGGCTAGACATGCCACAGGCCATAGTGGAGAGCCAAATAATATTATTCTGCTAAATATATATAGTATTAAAGCTACATGACTTATGCCCATAGATCAATGAATCTGTCAACTCTTACTCAAGACACTTCCTTATGTAGCACATAGTGATTGACACAGAAACCCAAAATGCACAGAGAATAAGAGCCTGCTGAGTGCTTATCCATGACTAGGATGCCTGCATCAAATTTCTGCCTCCCAAGGCTCAGTGACTGTTGTGGAAGAGGTTGACAGAAAGATTATAAGAGCCAGAAGAGGTGGATGACCATAAGGAAACACTTTTCCAGACACCTGGGAAGTTATTCACATGAATTCATAGAAATGGTGACAGCCTACTAAGTTCTACATAAGCTTAAGTCAGATAAATTCCAGTATGGAAATGGAAAAGTGTGGAAGAAACCCCAGTCTTACCTGAAGAATTACAGGAAACCAATGGCTGCTGGGAGGGGGAGAGACAGTCTCTTTTGAGGGTATGACTCTGTTACGTTAACCAGATTCCAGGGCATGGACCCACACTGAAGGATATTTGGGGACACAAGTTTGACTCTATAGGAGAGTGGTAAGGGGGAGGTGCAAATGGAGGAAAGGCATCTAAATCCACTTGAAATGTGTTACAGGAAATACACAAAAATTCAATACAAAAAGGAAAAATTAAAAAAAAAGAAAATTTTAGAGAATTTTGAGTTTATAATTTTAAAAAACAAACCAAGTGTATTGAAACTTTTTGTAGAGATTGAGAGATCAACTACAGATCTACCCATTAGGTATGCTCTGTATTCTGTGGGTGTTACTTAGAAAGTATATGTTACAAGCTCTCAGTTGCTGATTGATTTTTTGAGTGAGTAGCCCCTGGAGTTTTAGTTTCTTATTTGTAGCAATGCACCTGACCTAACATGTGGTCTTAGAAATTTTCCCAGCATATAGCTGCGGTGGGGAATTATCTATCCTGTTCTATTACTTTTTTTCTCTTTAGTTCTTTCTTATGAAATTGAACCTGAAAGAGCTAAGGCTATTATTTATTTTATCTATCTATCTATCTGTCTATCTATCTATCTGTCTGTCTGTCTGTCTGTCTGTCTGTCTCTGTCTGTCTATCTATTCATTCATTTACTTAATTTTGGTCTCATTAGTGGATGAAAATAGGCCCTGAACACAACTTTGCCTTATTTAGCTTTAGATTGCTTGGTAAGAGAGCAATATGTTTTTAAACACTTCCTGATGTATTTAGGATCCTTCATTCAGTATCTTTGAAAAGCCCATCACAGAAAATCTTAAGGAAGTCAGCAAGAACTAGATGTATTAGAATTCTAGTTTTTTTTCTTTTAGCCATAATTACTTGTCAAATCTTCAGAAACTCTCTCAAATAACAAGACATTAGAGATAATTTAATATTCCAGATTCAAAATGTTCTTAAATAATGAATGAATGACTTAAAATGAGTTTGAGGCACAATTAAAAAAATGGGGGTTTGAGAGACCAAGTCCTAACTTGATGTTTTTAGCTCAGAGAAGATCTCTGGATGAGTCATTGAACTCTCTGATTCTTATCCATCTGTCATAGAGTGAATGCTTTACTTTATTTCTTAGGAAAAGGCATAAATAAACACTCCATAGATTTTTCAAAGGATAGTTTGATCCCAATGCTAAATACCATTGAAAACAAGTGAGATCAGATAGAAGAGGAAAGCTTTGTCTTACTGACAGCTGGAAAACACAAAACACTGAGATACTGTTTGTCCTGCAGGCAGTGTTAAATATTGTAACTTGTTTTCATTTACAGGATGCTTTTTCTAACTTTGAGCAGATTTTTTAAAAAGTGTCTTAAAGTATTGTTGTTTTGGGCTTTAAAATTGCTAGGAGTTGAGGCTTGAGCCTCCTACCTGTCCTGGGGTTGTATTTGCATTGAACCAATGAACTGTCTAGAGTCTCAACTCATCCCTATTGTGACTGAAGAGTTTCTGAGACAGCTGGTCAGGATTACTGGAGGCATACTATGTGACTGAGGAACAGATGTCTCCTTTGTTTGAAGTTAACTTGTCTGTTTGGGTCTCAACCTTTGACCTTCTCCTTATGAGTACCCAAAGTGACTTGGATTAAGTGATCTCAGTTTCCTATTCTCATAGCCATTAGGGAATAGTCTTAGGGAAAGAACAAAATGTAGCAGGGGTTATGATCTCTGCTTAAATGCCATTAATTGCCTCGAATTCACTTTTCCAAAGTTGCAAGAATATAAAATATAGTGAGGTGTCTCAACACAAGGACATCTGCCATCTTCAGTGAGGGTTTAGCTGACTAGGATTATTGTCTTCCAAACTTTCTACAGTTGAATAATGAATCATAATTTGATTGTGCTTGAAGTTTTATAGTATTTTCTTAGGCAACTAAAATTAAAATGGCAGAAGTTTTAATATATTTATGGAATATCAGGGTACTATAACTATGGGGAAATTAAGTCCTCCCTCTACCACAAGGGACACTGAAATGCAACTGGAAAGGAGTTTTGTCTTAAGTCTGAACTGGGGTTAGAGGTAATAAGGAAACTTGCTTGATAAAGTCCAATTACATACAATTATTTTCTGATATTACATTTATTATTAGGTTATTCCCTCTTAAGAGTGGATCTGTGAAAGATAAAATTAAGTACCACACTGTCTATTCCTAGGAGATAAAGTGGTTGTGAGATATTCATGTTTCTGTCCCTAAGATAATCATCTCAGTACATTGTAGTCCTGCTTTAGGTATTATTTAATTTATGATGAACAGGCTGACAGGAGATGCTGTGACAGACAATGCTTAGTAGAAAATGTGGCCTCACCAGATGGCCCTTCCTAAGTGTAAACAGTTAGATGAGGAAAAGACCCAAAATTTTAATCTGCTGGTGTCTTTCACAGGGTCTCCCTTGATTTATACTAAGAAGGAAAATCTAACTCATCTACCAAATGGTATTATTGGAAAATGATCATAAGTCTATTCAGGGCAGAGTATGTTTGCTTGTTCTGTTTCTGAATATTTTTAGATAAAATATATGCAAACACATGACATAACTTCTATGCAACTGTGATCAATACTGAGTATTAGTTCTGGCTGACATTGATTCAAACTGTAGGTACATTTGACTTAGAATCTAGTAGTTTGACATAAGTTTCACATAATTCTAGTGAGCTAGAATTTCTATACATTTAACTTTCTTAGACTTCAATAGTCTATTTCAAAGTAACATTAGTTCCAGCCACTACTCTTCTCCCAAGGTAATGGGAGGAGGAGTTATAAACTTCAATATGTTTATCCTATTTCTTGCTTAGATCTTTTGCCATTCTAATTAATTGTTTTAATCATCTCAGATTTCAGCATTTGAGAAAATATTCTTTATGGTGGGTTTGCATTAAAAACTAAACATGAGTTATACAATTTAAAAAATAAAAATTTAGATATTAACTCATAATGTATATTTATCAAAAGCTAAGAGTTACTTTAAAATACATGTTTTGTCACAAACCAAGTTTGTAAATATAATTAGGAATAGATATTATTTATTCAAAAGTAAATCAACCTTAAACTTAATTATGGCTTAAGACATACTACTCTATTTAGTTGTGTTTCACATGCTTATATATTATTCTTTCATCATTTTATTTGGTTATTATTTATTTATTTATTTATTATTTATCTATTTATTTAATTGAGACAGGGTGTCTCTATGGCCCCAGCTTGCGTGGAACTCTCTATGTAGACCAGACCAGTCTTGATTTCACAGAGATCTGTCTGCCTCTGCCTCCTGAATCCCTGGATTCTACTATGTGTGTTCCACTATGCCCCACTATTTCATCTTTTTGAATAAAGCTACTTTAGAATTTTTTTAAGGTATGAAAAATGAAGGTGATTTGTACATAATAGATATGAAATTTATTGAGAGGAATCAAATGCCAAAGGTTAGAGATGAAAATTTCAAGTCCTGAGACTGGAGAGATGGCTCAGAGGTTAAGAACACTGGCCTTTCTTGCAGAAGACACGGGTTTGAACCCCAGAACCCACTTGGCAGCTAACAACTGTCTGTAACTCCAGTCCCTGGGGATCTGATGGCCTCTTCTGACCCCATGGGCATTGCATGACACAGGTGCACTTACCTACATGCAGGCAATGCATGCATACACATAAAATAAAAATAATAAGTAAAATTAAAAAAAAATTTCAAGTCCTGACACACACCCCAGATGCTTGCTGCCACACTTTTGTCAATTTTGAATAACATTACCTCCCAAAATGAATTATTGTGAGGATTAAATAGAATCATAGTTGTGAAGTGCTTAGTGGAATCTTCATCATCATCATCACCCGCCCTCCAAATCTTCTTCCTTCCGGAAGTCCTTTGTGCTGGGAGTTGAAGTCAGAGACTTGTGCATTCTAGTAAAGCACATTACTACCAAGAGGCAGCCTGCTCCCCACCAACTTTAACGCCAGCTTTCCTGTCACTAGTGTATTCTTGTAAAAGAAGCTACCCATCCCTTTGCTTATGGGTGATTTGAGAAACTGATCAGATTACTAAAAGGCAGAATGGTAGTAGGAAAAGCTCACAGAAACATTGTGTAGAAAATGTACAAAACAAACCGAAACAAACATGGAAACCTTTGTAGAAATGTGGTGTTGCTCGCTCAGATGGTTTCAGTGATGGGGCGCTCTGCTGAGCATGGGAACCCCGCAGAGCTGCAAATCTCAGTATTCTTTTCCCTCTCTCTCTCCTCCTGCCCTCCATCTCCCCCTCCCCCTGCACACACGGTGGTGTAAACAGAAGGAAGACAGGAGCACGGAAGGCGGGATACAATTCCTCTAGCCCGGTGTACGTGTACCTGACTTCCTTTTTCTCTCATTGGGGAATTAGGCCAAATAGAGGAAAATAAGCTTATCCAGAAACCAAAAGGCCGGAGTGTTGCTAATTGGGTAAATAAATAGAATGCTGTAAAATCTTGTTAATTTGATATCAGGATCATTCAGTATAGCATGAAATTTGAAGTAACTGTGATTCCCCAGCCTTATTAGATAAAATTTCTCCCGTTAAGATCAGTCATTTAATCCAAGGTACAAAAATATGTATAATAAGAGGTGGAAATTGGATCCCAAGAGTACTCCGGGTTGTTAAATTGGTTAGATAACTTGAAGCGAATGTCACTAAACAGCCGTAGTGCAAGAATGATCTGGAAGCTACCGTGATTACGTGCCAACAGTGAAGGGGGAGCAGCCCAGACGATAAGGGAAGTAACCTCTGCAGAGGATGCTCTCATACTGACAAGTCATGTGGCAATTTGCTGGTTTTCTTTGAAGGGCCCAAATGTTTAGCTCTTGTGCGGGTTTAATGAGGTTCAGACATCTGAGAGTCAGCAAAGCCTTGATACCTTCGAACTGCCTTTGTCGTCTAATTAGGGTTTACGTTATTTTTTATTTGTTTTCTGCTCTCCTTTTTGGCCTTAATTAAAAGAGATAGTATGATAAAATGGTTGTTTTCCTTGTGCGCGCATGTGGATGATGTGCGTGGGTTAGATTCAGGCTTCGGGATAAGAATACAGTGCACTGGACAGAACACAGATTAACTTGCAGATATCAAAGCTTTAGTTTGACTTTGTGAGACTCTGAAAGCAGTTGTGTTTTGTTGCACTGGCTTAGATCCCATCAGTGATACTGTTTTGAGGATTATATATTTGTCTCTTCCATGTCAAAAGTCCCATCCCTTGTGACTTTATAGCTCTGTTTTTGTATTTAATGTAAAAGCATGATAGCTTCCCATTGATGATTGTCAGCAGTTGCTATTTATCATCTGTCAAAAGTTTTCCTCCTAGGAAGGCAGAAAATCAAATGGATTATGACTGTTTTTCTAGTTCCTTCAAGGAATCCTACATGACACAAGAAAAAAAAAAAAAAGGAATGGTAAGATGACTCCTTGACAAGTAACTTAGCATTCAGATAAATCTATGATTTTATGCACATAACAGTGCTGCCATTCACCCTGACAAAATAGCGTGTTTTAAATTGTTATGTCAATTTGCTTATTTGACCTGTAGGTTGCTTTACCACCTGGCCTGGCAGTTACACAGTTTCGCAATCACGTACTTTTCTGGTGAAACCATAGACTCGAGTGGTTTGATGACACTGCTGAAGGACAAAGGGCTATTTGTATTAGACTTCTGTCCTTGGTTTTATACAGTTATTTGGATTCTCATTAGATTTTGACAATTTGTCAAAATTTGGAGGTCAGTCTCACTGAAAAAAAATCATTGGAATTTTGGTAATTAAATTTTATTAACTTGAAAGGCAGAAATACATAGCAGCTTGTATTTGGAGGTAGAAATCATTATAACTTTGGATGTAGCAAATCAACCATAGACATTTTTGAATAGCAGCCTGGAACCTTTACAAAACCCTGCAGAAATGCCTGCATTTTAGAAACACAAGAGATACAGTGTTCTAGTTTCATTCCGTTGCTGCAATAAAACATGATCAAAGAACTTGAGAGATGGCTCAGTGGTCAGAACACACACTGCCCTTACAAAGGGCTGGAGCTTCCTTCCTAGCACCCACATTGTGTGGATCACAGCCACATTGAACCTCAGCTCCAGGAGATCTCTCACCTTCTTCTGTCTTCTGCAGGCACCCACACATATGTGTACTTACACATACGAATATACACACAAATACACCTAATTAAAAATAAAAACAATCCTAAAACAAAAGCCCAATGAACAAAAGCAACTTGGGGAGGAAAGGGTTTATTCATCTTACACACTCAGGTCACAGACCATCATTGAATGATGTCATCACAGGAGCTCAAGCCAGGAAGCTAGAGGTAGGCATACTGGAGGAACTGCTTGCTGGCTCGCTCACTCTCATGCTCAACTACCTTTCTTACACAACCTGGGACCGTGTGGCTGGGGAATGGTACTGTCCTTAGTGCAGGGGCCTTTACCACACTCACTCCCAGACATTCCTCCAGGCCAAAGTTGGTAGAAGAAATTCCTCAGTTGAGGCTTTCTTCTCAGATGACTGTAGGCTGTGTCAAGTTGACCACTAAAGCTAACAAGAAACATGACATTTGTAGGACTCTGTGTTGCCTTGAACTGTCTCTCATCAATCAGCTTTCATTACTGGGAGGAGCAGAATAATTACTGGGTTCTGCTAATTGCAATCACATACTTAAGTATGCTTTTGTGAAAACTTTCATTTCCCTTAAAGAAGGACAAATCAGCATTTTCCACTCCTAGGAGAAGAGAAGGACTAGCATTTTCCCATATAAACTTAACTCCGAAAAAACTAACAGAAGAAAACAGAAAGTCTTTTCCTCTGAGGATCTCAGCATGAACAATAACAGCATCAGTTAAACAGACCATCCTACATACTGCAGGATGACCGTACCAGCTGGCCGTACCAGCGCATTCTAACCCTCCCCAGCCACCACTCTAGGGGTGAGAAGGTGAAAGTTCATTCAGTTCTTTGTAATAGAGTTTGGAATGGGATTTTTGTTTTTTCTTGTTTCAAAATTATAATCAGTACACCAGAAAAAAACAATTAGTGTTAACGATTTCATGTTCTAAGGCTAAGGTCACCATGAGCTAAGTCAAACTATTGCTTTGGAAGCCAGTTTAAAAGCACCCTCCACCAACTATCAGCAAGCAGCATCTGTCCAACAGATAAGTGTACCAACAGGACAGGACAGAGTGCAGAGGAAATTTCGGGTTTCTCTTCCCTTCCCCGTCCTCCACCCCTCTATCCCTCCTTCCCTCTGTCCCCCTTTCTTTCTTTTGCTTTTGTTTGTTCATTCTTTCTCTTTCTTTTCTTTCTACTTTTATAGAAATTTAATAACAAATATTTTATTTATTATTTTTATTCTATGTGTATGAATGAATTGCCTGCATGTGTTTAGGGGCACCTGTGTTGTGCAGTGCCCACGGAGGTCAGAAGAAGACGTCAGATTCACTGGAACTGAAGCTCTGAATGGTTGTTAGCCTCCATGTGGGTGCTGGGATTCCAACCCAGGTCCTCTGCAAGAGTCGCCAGTGCTTGTAACCACTGAGCCACCTCTCCATCCCCCAGAAACACAATTTCATGGTAAAATCATAGTCCTTTATCTTCCTTTAAAAGAAATGAAATTTCCAACAAAAAACATTTTTTAAATTGAGTGTGTAGCCGCAATTAGCAGAATCTGATATTTACTGTTTCTCCGTTCAGTTTGTTTGGTTGTAAATCCTTTACTCCACACTGCAGACTCATCCTGGAGAGTTGGGTATAAAGGCACATTGTCCTTTTTGATCTTTTCTTTTATCATGGAGGAAATAAAAGAAGAGAAAAGAAGAAAAAAAAAGGGAAAAAATGCTGGTTTGGCATTTTCTGATATTTGGAGATTTTTTTTGACTAAATTTGGTGAAAGTTTGACTAAAAGTGGTACCTAATTGGGCATACAGTTACCAATGGCTGAGAGGTTAAGAGTACTTAGAGATACCCCACACTGTCTGGTTTGGAAAAGGAAGAGTTAATCCTGACTCCACCCTAGAGATCCACAGCCTCTGTTGACCAACAAGGAGAAACAGGGATAAGTCATTACTTAGCTGCAGGTCAAGTGACTGAGTATTTATAAAAATAAAAGGTTTAGCATCCGGGAACCTATGGAGAGAGAGCCAGGGTGAAACCACCACATCAGGAGTTTCCTAATGGCCCAGTGACCCTGGGGACATCTCTCCCTGGGCACAGGTAGAGAGGTAGGCAGGAGTCCCTTCTGTCATGGCAATCTTCCTCCCACTCTAAAAAGCTAGAGAATGTATCCTCTACAAAAAGCTGGTAATCATATTTCAACCTCCAGCTTGGATCGTTTCCCCCACCGATGAGAATCCTGCCCAGAAAGCAGGCTCAGCAGTGGTCTGTCCCTACTCTTTCTATGAGGGAAACTCTGACAAAATCACTGCTTTTCTAGTTTAGAAGTCACTATTGGCTACACATCTGTTGTGTCTCTGACCCCATGCCATTCCACTCAGTAGATACGCCTCAGCCTTTTGAAGTCAAGCCCTGTTGTGTATGTAACCTTACATGTGGACAGTCTATTCTAATAGACATTGGCTAATTCTTCTGTATAATTTCTCATTTTTTCTTTTTTATTGTTTGAGGATTTCATATATGCATATGATGTATTTTGATCAAATTCACCTCCGTTCCCTCCCCTCCAACTCTTCCCCTGTCCCTCCTCACACTTGCCCTCCCCAACTTCATGGGCTCTTTTTATGGTAATCTTTGAAGAAAAATAAATCTTTGTTCCCAAGTGATATTTCCTCTGTGTAGAACATGCACAGCATCTACATAAGACTCTTCTACTTCCCCTCCTCCATGTGCCATATCCCAAATTCTATCCACTCTCCTTATGATGATCCTTGCATTGCAAAAACAAAACAAACAAACATCCCTAAAAAAAAAAAAAAAGAAAGAAAGAAACCCACAACAACAGACCATCTAGAAAGAACAGAAGCCTCTCTGGAAAAGACCAAGTTCTCTTGGAACTAGAGTTTGCTGAAACTCTTTCTTCATCACATTTAACACTCTAGTAAGAAGCTGAGGCCCTTGAAAGGATGAGTAGGGGGTCCCTACGTGATGCTTTCTATTTGTAGCTCATGCTCTTGGCAAATGTGATGATTCCTTCCAGGTCTTTCTGCTATTTTCCCAAGTCACCACAGCTGATTGCCACAACCCCGAGAATAGAACATTAATGTTTTAAGTATATCTAACGGTTGCTAATATTTCTGTTTTGGTGTGTGTCTCTCTGTGTGTGATATGCATACTTGTGTATGCTTGTTTGCATGTGTGTGGGCTCGCCTATGTGTGGGTACATTGCACATCTGTGCATGTACTTATGATGGCCCAGAGCTGACCCTTGATGGCTCTTCACCTTATTCATGGAGGCAAGGTCTCTTGGCTGAACTCAGAGGTTGCTGATTTCGCTTGTCCAACTAGCTAGCTTATTCAAAGGAGTCTCTGGCTCTACCTTCAGATCACTGGGAAAGCAAATGGATGCTGAGAATTCAAACTCCAGACCTCACTCTTGGGAGATGTGAACACTTTTCCCTCTCAACCATCTCCCCAACGCCTGCTCATATTTCTTGAGTGTTTTCTGTATGTAGACAGTTCACAGTTCATCATCTGTGTATGTGTATGTGTACTTTTATGTATCACATCCATATATGCAAATGAACAAGATGTGGTTTTACAGCTTGAAGAGCACTCACAAAGTGATGAACTTGTGTTAACGACTGCCCTTAGCCCACTGTTTACCAACACTTGACACAGTGACTATGCCAATGTCCAAATCGAAACTTTATCCAGGCTTCAAACTCTAGCCAAATTCTGCCCCATCAGATCTCGCTAATGGAATCATACTATGTCTATACTTTTGAGTCTGACGCCTTTAATTCAGGTCATAGGTAAAGCATTCCTAACTTGAAAAAATCCAAAATCCAAAATAGCCCACAATCTGAAACATTTTGAACAGTAAAATGATGTTGTATATTGAAGACTCACACCTAATCTCATTAGCCAGGCCATAGCTAAAACACAGGTACACTGAAAACTTTGAATAGACTTACCTGTAAGTTACATATATAATATATAAATTTTATTTTTAGACTTGGTCCCTTCTTAAGATGGATTATTATATTTCTGAAAATATTCCAATATCTGAAAAAATGGAAACCTAAGACACTTCTGCTTGTAGTATTTTGAATGAAGAATAATCAGCCTGTTCTGATGGAAGAATACTTGATGTAATCCCTGCCTTGTTCAGTCTCATGGATGTGTACAATTACACATACATTAGTTTAACTATTCATATGAACATATTTGTACATGATATTTGGTGAAAAATCTTTATACCCTGAAGAAAAATTGTTGTCATAAAGTATGTTACCTGACAATATTCCAAGGTTGTGCCAAAACATATACCGAATGGAAATATGTGAAATTTCAGGCAATCTCTATCTGTACTAACACTTGGTATTATTATCCTTTAAAATTTACCCGTTCTTGTGGGTGATTTGATTTCATGATATTACTTTGAGTATCCTTTATGATGAAGTACAAAATATAATTTTTTAATATTTCCCTGGTTACATGAATATTCTCTTTTGTGATAGTCTTCTGAGGTATCAGCATTTTTTAAAACTGATTTAAATACTTTTTTTTTTTTTTAGTCTTTTTGAGACAGGGTCTCCCTGTAGCCCCAGCTGTCCTGGAACTCACTGTGTAGACCAGGCTGGCCTTGAACTCACAGAGATTCACCTACCTCTGCCTCCCAGGTGCTGGGACTACAGGTGTGCACCACCACGCCCGACTAAAATTGAAGGTATGTGTGTATGTTTGTGTGTGTATGTATGTATGCATGCATATATGAGTACTTTTTCAAATGTGTTGCAAATATCTCCTTCTTCACTTGTAGGTACTTGTGTTAGTTTGCCATTACAGTCACATAATACTTGTAAGAATCACTTTACAAGGAGGAAAGTTTTGGGTTCAGTTTTAGAAGCTTTGATCCATAGTTAGTTGGCCTAATGATTTTGGACTTGTGACGACGCAGTTTGTCATGGTGAGAGTACGTGGCAGAGGAAATTTTCACTTCACTTTGTGGTGTCCTGGAAATGAGAGAGAGAGAGAGAGAGAGAGAGAGAGAGAGAGAGAGAGAGAGAGAAACAGAGCTAGAACTAGGTTCCCAATATTTCCTACAAGTGCATGCTCCCAATAACCTAACTTTCTCCAACTGGGACCCACTTTCTAAATGTTTAACTGCTTCCCAAGAGTGCAGTAGACTGGGGATACTGGGGACCAAGACTTTAGTACCTGACCCTTTGGGTTTCTATGTTTTTTTGTTTTTTTTTTTTTAAATAAATGGGTGCATACTTTTTAAAAAATGGGTGCTTTCTTAACTTGAACGTTTTTGTTTAACACTGTTTAAGACTTCTGTGTTCACGGCCTTTCTTTCCCCAAAGTCAGTAAGAATCTTGTCGGACACCAGCTGCTCAGGCACTTAAGTCAACAATCAATAAGTGGGACCTCATTAAATTACAAAGCTTCTGTACAGCAGAAGAAACAACCAAGGAAAGGAAAAGAAACCCCATTCAATGGGAGAAAATCTTCACCAGCTACACATCCGACAGAGGATTAATATCCAGAATACAGAAAGAACTCACAAAAAGAAATAAGAAAATACACAGCCCAATAAAAAGATGCGTGATAGACCTAGAGTTCTCAAACGAGAAATGGCTAAGAAGCATCTTAAGAAGGGCTCGACATCCCTCAGCTCTCACCAGCATATTTTTATTGAGCTTTTGTAATTTCATACAACAGTTCTTAAACAAGTTTAGTCTCCCTCCCCCATCCATTCCTCCCCCGTCCCCCACTGAATCTCACTTATTCCACCATACTTCTGTTGTATACTTCCTTATTATACAACAGAGTTTGGTGCACACAGAAGACCACAACTGGCTAAGTTTTAAAGAATAAGAGACTGTAGAATGTAGGATGGGACTCCTATAAACTCATCCACCCACAGCTCAGGGTCCATTGCAGAAGAGGGGGCAGAAAGATTGTACGAGCCAGGGCTCATTCATGAACACAGGGAGGCAGAAGCTTTCAGGCCACTGAAGGCTTGCTCATGTGAACTTGTGGCAATTGTGGCATCAAGCGCAGAACCCATGTCAACTCAATTAAACAAAACCCCTAAGGGGAAGAGAGAAATAGGGAGAGGGCTGGCACTAGACTGAGAATTATTAGAGGCTGATTGCTGCTGGGTGAGGGAGATTATGCCTTACTTGCGATCACTGGATGGGCTGACTAGACTCCAGTGGACACCTTTACACTGAAGGACATTTGGATAGAAATACCTGAATGAATAGGACTTGGCATGTATGGTGGAATACATGAGATTCGGTGGGGGGATCGGGAGGCATGGGTCGGGGAGGGAGTCTAAACTTCAGAGCTGTTGTATGAAATTACAAAAGCTGGATAAAAATATATATTAAAAAAAGAATTTCATCTTGTTTGCCCTAGCTATTTTCTCATTTCTGCTGTTCAATTCTCACTCAACATTCCATACAGAATTTTTGCAAATCCAATTGAGTGGTTCTACTTATTGAAAACGTTATTCTATCTCAAATATGCTGTCCTGCCACATTTGTGAAAGCTGTGGCATGATAGCTCTGTGTGTGTCTTTCTGATTCTCCTTTGTATTCAGTTTGTTTGTCTATCCATCCTTAGGAAATTTTCTTAACTATTGCTGCTACACAGGGCAGCCGTCTACTGTGTATTTGTCCTTTAAGCTGGTCCACCATTTTACTATTACTTAAATATCAGGGTTTCTGTCGTTGCTCCTTGCATTTCTATATAAATTTTAAAATCAGTATTTCAACACTGCTTGTTGTCTGACCACTAACACACATATGTATGTTAAGAAAGCTTCCAGGATTCCTTAAAAATCAGTTACATTAGAAACATTTTTATTTGAATAGTTGTTCTTCGGTTCTAAGAGCACAAAGCATAGTCCTGTTTATTTAAGCTTTCTTAAATAGTGTTTTTCTGATGTTCACTTCATACTGGAGAATTTTAAAGGTATTTGATTTCTGTGCATTAGATATGTACAAAATTTTCATATTAATTTTCCTCCTGGTCAATGGATTTTGGATGAAATATTCCTGCTTAAGCTCAGTGATGTTTTTGTTTGTAGTAAAATTGGGATGCACACCTATAGTGGTACAGACTGCTTTTGTTACTGGTATATCTTTTTCTATGTTCATTTTTCAACTTTTCACTGTCTTTGTGGGGTATATAACTTGTCTTTCATTTTTGTCTCTCGTTTTTATTATATCTGTGTCTCTTACAACTTTGGTCTCTGTAATGCAGCTGTCAATATAATTGAATTTATAGGCTTCTGTCAATTTGTCCTCTATCTGTCTCACCTGCTCTGTATTATTTTTAGCATTGTTAATGTATTTAAAAGATAAGCTAGGTATTTTAATCCTCAGAACTTTTGTCTCTAGATTCTTACCTTAGAGATTATATTGCTTTCACTTGCTAGAATATAATTATACATAATATAGCTCTTTCTAGAAATTGCTGAGCCCACCAAATAGTTTGAAGTGTGTTTGTGTTCCTTCTTTTCCTATCATTATTGTTATTAAATGTGTATTTTTATTCTAAATACAATTCAACCCAATAGATCAGCATTATTGCATTGCTTCGTATCTGTTCTTCGGTATGCATCATATATTTACTGTCCTGCTCCTCCTGCCCTATCTTCATTTTGTAATTCTGTGCAGCATAGTTTTCTTCTTCTTGAACTATCACTATGGGTCTGCTATGGGAATTTTAATCAGCATTAATTAATTGATTGTTGTCTTTTTGAGACAGGGTCTTCCTGTGACCCCACCTGACCTAGAATTCACCACGTAGACCAGGCTGGCCTCGATCTCCCTTCGATCTGCTTGCCTCTGCCTTCTGAGTTCTGGGACTGAAGGTAAGTGCTACCACACCCAGCCCCTATTGATTTTTTTATAGCATAGGGTGTTTATTTTGTTTTTGAGACAGAGGCTTGCTATGTAACGCAGGTTTGCCTGGAACTTGTAATCCTCCTCCCTCAGCTTCTCACGTACTACTGTGTGTACCTCCTTACCTAGGAAGCTATTTGTCATAACCTTGGAAGATACTATTAGACAGAGATATCATAAAAGCAATTATTTACTCTCAGCACTTTACAGGTATTTCTCTATTGTTTTCTTTTAATATCTCTGTTGTTTATCATTGTTATTTTGAAGGAAATGTATTTTTTCTTCCCTTTTTACCTTTATGTTTTTTTCTTTGACTATGTCACTGTTTGACTATGATTCCCCAGGGTTGCCATTTTGTCTGAATTAATTCCCTTTGGAGTATGTAGACATTCTGTACCACAGTGTTTCTCTTTACCCTTGACTACACCTCAGTAATTAACTTTTCCATATTAATTCTGCCCTTTTCACATTAGATTTTTTTCCATTGGTTCTCATATCTCATACAATGCCTTTTTCTATATTTGCAGTCTCTCTTTCCTTTGGTGTCAGCCTAAGCATATCATCTTACTGTAACATTCAGTTCAGTGAGCCTCTCTTCCATGTCCCGTTTAGTCAGGTGGTATCAGTGTCTGCCAATTAAATCATGAATTGAAACCATTTTAAAGTTGCCTATGTATTTATAAGTTCTTATTTTTAAAAAATATTTTATTATTTTTATTTTATGTGTATGAGTCCTTGCATGTATGTGAGTGTACCCGTGTCGTGCAATGCCGTAGAAGTCAGAAGACGGCTTTGGATTACCCTGGAACTGGAGTTAAGGACAGTGCTGGGAATCGAACCCAGGTCCTCCACAAGAGCAGTCAGTGCTCTTAACTGCCGAGCCTCTCTCCAGCCCCAGTTCTTATTTCTTAGTATTCCCTAATAACATGGCATGCCCACTACTTATACAATGTTTACACCATATGACGCATTATAAATAATCTAGGTATTTCAATGTGTATGGGAAGATGTGCATGGCTTATCCACAATTAGGGGTCCATTTTATGTGAGGAACTTGATCACAGAAGGGGATGGGCATCACAGGGGGTTGACCAGATACTGTCAAACTAGTCCTTTGAGTTCTTACTTGAAGGCACTTTTCATCTAGAATTCAGGAGTACTGTGTCCTTTCCCATTGGCTGGGGCCGACCTCATAGTCTTTCCAGGTTGCATAGTTTAAAGGATTCAGCACAAAGGGAAGAGGATGAACTCCACTGCCCCCAGCCCATCAGGACCTTTCCTTAAACAAAAGTCTTACAGGGTGTGGAAGGATGAAAAGATTAGAACTCCGTGTCATAAACCAAGCTGCATGGGGCTTGAAAGAAAAGACCAGTGTTTAGTGTTTCTTACAAGCTGACCAGGGATTGCAGTCTACCTGATGCTGCTGCTCCTACTTTTCAGCTGGAGCCACTTCTCTTTCATATGTTTGAACAAAACTTTAGTTTTGCAGCTATGAGGAGGGAGTCACAAGCTCTGCTTAGTCTTCGGCTCATTTCTGGTTTTTTGTATTCTTTCCCAAACAGTTTAAAAGATGGCAAATAAATCAAGGAGAAAACCGATTTGGAGTGCTAGTGCAGTTTCTTGCTTCTTTTTCTGTTTTGTTTTTTTTTCTTTTTCTTTTTCTTTTCTTCTTCTGGGCATTGTGGTCTGGATCCTTAATTTCTCTGATGCCTTTAAATTAAGCTGATTAATCACTGTGAGGACATTTCTGTTTATTTGACAGAGATTACTGATGGCTTCTAGAAGAATAAATATATAAGACAAAAAATATTTTCAGAGGATTCATACTGGAACTATATATCAAAATGCGTATTTAAATTTTTTATTTTTTATATGTATGAGTTTCTTGCCTGCGTGCATGTCAGTGTTCTCTTGTTGTGCAATGCAGAGATCAGAGAGGGTATTGGAGCCCCTGGAACTGGAGCCACAGGCAGCAGTTAGCCACCATGTGGGTGCTGGGAGTCAAACCTGGATCCTCTTCAAGAGCAGCCAGTGCTCTTAACTGCTGAGCCATCTCTCCAGCCCCCAAATATGTGTATTTTAAAATTCAAAGCTACATGTGCTTCTTTATGTACTGACAGGTATAACACCGTTATAAATTTGAAGCTGGGGGATAGAGTATGGCTTATGGAACTATGGGATCTGGCAAGTCCACAGTTTGTAGGATCAGCCAGCATACTGGAGGGTCAAGAACTGATGTTACAGCTTAGTGTCAAAAGCCATGTACTGGTAGGAATTCTTCCCACTAGGGAATAACATTCTGTTCAACAAGACCTTAACTGACTGACTGAGTCCTATTGTAGTATGAAGGGCAATCCGTTTTAATTGAAATCTCCTGATTTAAACGCTAAACTGATCCAAAAACCGATTTCATAGAAACATCCAAAATAATATACAACTACATTTCTAGGCCCCATGACCTAACCATAAGTTGATAAATGAAAGTAACTATCATGTCAGATAAAAATAAATATTTAAATATGTAAAAAGCATAATATAAAATTCAGTGATTTTGTTTTATTTTTAAAAATATTTTATTGTTTTTATTTTATGTGTATGATTGTATTGCCTGCAGGTGTCTAAGTGCACCTGCATCTTGCATGCAGTGCCCATGGAGGTCAGAAGAGGGCTTTGGATCCCCTGGGACTGGAGTTACAGAAGGTTGTTAGCCTCCAAGGGAATCGAGCCTGGGTCCTCTGCAAGAGCAGTCAGTGCTCTTAACTACTGAGCTATCTCTCCAGCCCCATTATTTTTGATAGCATCACAGATTGTACTAACACCAATGTGGTTTGGGTTTGCAATTGAAGACAATATTAATTTTAAAGTCAAGGAAAAAATAGCGTAATTATTTTATTCATCTGAGTTCATCAAATCAGTAAATTCTATCTATGGAACCTATGTATAAAAGCACCATTTTTTAAACTCTGTGTTTTAGGTTCTATTTTTGTCATTGGAATTTGAAAGTGTATTTCATTGTATAAATGGTGGCGACGCTTATTAAAAAGTCTTATCCAAAGAGGCATAGGGGCATGTGTCTGTTATCAGTCAGGAAGCTGAAACAGGGAGATTCTTGAGTCTATGTGTTTGAAGACAACTTAGGGTCAACATAGTGATACAATGTTTCAAAAGACACTTTATATAAATTAACTCATTTAATACAACAAAATTCTGCACTGTTAGGTCTGTTACTATTGTTGGCTTACATATTAGGAAACTGAGATGTGTAAAGAATGACTCATCATATTCACATAGCTAGGCATGACCAGATCAGAATTAAAACTAAGGGTGACCCTGTAACTTAAATTCTAATTCTAGAAAAATCTTGAAGCTTTAGCATGTCTGTAGAGAAAACTGTTTGAATCAGGCAGAAGTTTTGCAATAACCAAGAACAGTATTAGCAAGAAATGAAGTTCTGTATTCATAGTAAAAGATGCCTCAGTAAAAAACAAAATGAGGGGTCTAGGGAGATGGCTCAGTGGGCAAAAAGTGCTTGCTGTGCACGTGAGAACCCTAGTTCAAATGCCCTGCACCCATGTAAAAAGCCAGGTATGGTTACACACCGCTGTAACCCCAGTGTTGGTGGCGGGGCTGAGGCCAAAGGATTGCTGGGGCCTGCTGGCCGCCATCCTAGCTCCAGGTTTAGTGAGAGACCCTCTCTCAAGGGAATAAGGGTGGAGAGTGATAACACAGGTCAGCCAATGTCATCCTCTGGTGGCCTCTGCATGCATGTATGGGCATATCTAGCATACACACTTGCATGCATGTATGCACATACACACAGGTGCATATGCCATATACACATATACCGTGTACACACAGTCTCACACACACAAATGAAATAGTACAATAAAAAATAATCACAAAACAAAAATTATAAGCTCGGTGCTTACTCTAATTGGGAAAAGCTTTTACTTCGTCATTTTTAAAATGATGTCTCAGACTTCCTTGGCTAAAATGTAGTAGAACTTTACAGACTTTTTTCTGTTGTGGGCGCCTTCAGTTCTGGAATGGTCTGTCACTGTACCTCACAACTCTTACTTTACCATGGCCTCTATCACATTTCTGACTTGGTGACAGAGATCTATCTCTTGTCTGTATTGATGACCTTCTGTTCCTCAACATTTTTACTTCAATATAATGGTTATAATGAAACTGTTGGGGTGTTTTAAGCTTTAGGAGGCCAAACATTTCCATAAAACTCCAAAGTAACAGGGTTCAGAGGCCTTTTGGGCGCCTGAACACGGGAGGCCTGTAGGAAGATGAACAAGAACTCTTTCACATGACAAAATGTTCACATCCCACTATGGAAACAAAAGTTCCTGTACTCAGGAAGTGGCCTGTGAACATCACATTCTCTGAGCTCTGTGAACTGCCCTGGAAGATTAACCGACTCTGAGGAAGAGGATTTGGGCACTTCAACTTGTAGCCAGCCAAACAGAAATTTGAGAAGCTTTGACTTGGAAGTGGGTCTCACGTGGGAGTATGCTGCAGGACTGAGCTTTCAACCTGGTACCTGGCATCATATCCAGGAAACAGTGACAGAATTAAGGAAGTGGAATGGGATTTACTAGAGTGGCCCTTGTTCATGGAGCAAAGTGGTTTGAGATACAGGGTGGGGATGAGGAGCTTTTGTCGATCCCTTGGTGATCACATGGTCACCCGTGAATGGAGCTATAGCTGTCTGTACTGGAATCAGTTTTTAATGGTGGAGAGAAATTTACAAATCATTTAGAATCACATACATGGTTTATACTCTGATTGTCTTGTGGGAGAAACAGAGTCCCTGATAGTTTTTAGTTTCTCTATTCACTTCTGTTGTGCTATGTCTAGCACATACTGGCACCCCATAAGGAGTTTGGAATTAGATAAATATCCATGGCATACCAAATACCATTGGGTTATTATGCACAAATGTGGAGGTTCTCATCCTATAATCTGAATTAAATAAAAGGTCAAAAGACATTTATCTACACAGAAAAGAGGCTGTTGAGAACAAAACATAGAAATACATGACATAGATTCCTGGATGAAGAGATGTAACACATTAATGGACAGATATCAATGTGTGTGCATCCCTACTCTGTAAGTCCAAGTGAGCACAGGTGACTGTGGAAACATGTAAACACGTTTCTTCTCCCTCGTCCTCCTCCTCATCCCTATCCTCCTCATCATCATCCCTGTCCTCCCCCCTCCTCCTCTTCCTTCTCCTCCTCCTCCTCCTCCTCCCCCTTCTTCATTGTTTGAGACAGGGTCACATTACATAGCCCTGCCTGGCCTGGAAGTCCCTATGTAGACCAGGCTGGCCTTAAACTCACAGAGACCTGCCTGCATCTGTCTCCCAAGCATTAGGATTTTTGGTGTGCACCACCATGCCTGACCTTCACATTATTTTAAAAGATAAGAAAAAACACAACTATGAAACAATGGGGACACATATCAAAAAGTCCTACTAGGTGTGAGCAGATTCATGGAAGCAGGAGTTGAGTGTGGGAATGAAGAAAGAGGGAGTGGTGTCTGACACAAAGCCTGGGAAGTTTGTGTTTAGGTGTAGAGGTCTCTTTAGGGAAAGGAAAACAAAATTAGAAACAGCCTTTCGGAATTTAAACAAGTGAAAAGTCCCGAAGTTTAAATTGGATTAGCTTCAAATTACACACCTGTGATTGCAGGTGGTGACGTGGCCTCCCCTGGAAACAGACCTGTTATTGTCGCTCTGGTTGTCCCTGTGAGACTTTTTCTCTCCATGAAGCCTAAGCTATCCTAGAACTTGCTATGTAGCCCAGGCTGACTTCAAATTCCCAATTCTTCTTCCTAAGCTAACTGAGTGGTGGGATTACAAGTGTGTGCCACCACACCCACTCCGCTCAGTCTATTTTGGTGCAAGAGAGAAAGACTGGAGAGAAAAAAGACTTAGAGAGCTCAGGATATTAAATTTAATCTTTATTTCTAAAAGTACCAACAAGTAGTTGGTAGATATATCTCATTGCCATGATGATGAAATTGATGCCTTTAAAAGATTAAAGATTAATATGAAGAGAGAGCAGGTTTAGAAAAGAATGGAGGTAGGAAGACAATTAAAAGATACATGTCTAACTGCTGTGGCAATAAACATTTAAACAGACTTCTTACAATGCGCTGTGTTGGTAACTGTGTTCTTTATGAAAATTAGACCTTCAATAGTGCTAAATGTGACAAAACAGAGTATTGTTTCTGAAGAAATAGATTGCAAGGAATTTTTTCTATGAAAATCGTCTTAATGAGCTTTTGGGAATGATATTTAATGAATTAAGACTCTAATTAGAACATTTATAGAATCTAACAATTACTGGATAAGTTAGACATATCATTCACCATCTGAGATTTTTTAAAGCAAATGCTAACGTTATGAAGAATATTTCTTTTGTTTTGAGTTTGACTGACATGCTGCTTTCCTGAAAGAGCAGCTACGGGAGTTTCCTGCAGATCCCCTCTGTGCTCAGATACACTATAGACTTCATGAAGAGCATCTCGAAGATAGAGCCCTTGAGCCCTGAGATACTTGAAAAGGAATTAAAGACAGGCTTTCTTGGTTCTTCAATTGGCAAATAAAGCTGAAATTCAATTTTCCTGGAATACCAAGAAAACACTACGCTGTTTTAAAAACATCAAGATTTCATCTTGAATTAGGTAAAAATCAAAATTTTTAAAAGGGAAGTAGAATGGAAGCTTTGTGATGATTCTTAGAAAGGCTGCAAGGTTGCTTTACTGAAGAAAATCAAAGTGCTTTGTCAACGTAAATATTACATTCAGACTTTTAGGGCACAATGAGAAAAAAGGTAAATGTTAAACTTAAAAGTAAAACTGAGGCAATAACTGTTAAATGCATCTGCCAAGGAGCATTGATTGATGCTAAAACTATTGATGAAATTCTTTGAGGGCACAGGTATTTACTGCTGAGCAGGTAGCAGCACTCTGATATTTTTTTCTCCTTTTCAAAAAATTTTATTTATTTAATAATGGCATGATTAGAAGAAGCATTTAATTACAGCTTTAACATAGTCAATAACCATTTCCAGAGCAAAGACACATCTCTTTCAAAAGTGGCTGTATCTTTTTAGGTTCACAGTTGAATTAATACAGTTATACAATATTGAACTCAGTATAAACCCTGTAAGACATAAAATTGAATGAGTTTTTAACCTTTAAAAAAGATCTCCATTTCATTTTAAAATATACTGTTTCCTACAAAAAGACTCATTTTTAATGCTGCTAACGCTTAGATGCTTGCACATGCGTCTCTAATCTCTATGTATCTGATTATTAGTGACAGTTGGTTACACTCGGATCCTTGGCACCTGAGTATGGATGCAAAGTCATCATGTAGATTTCACTGGTAATGTTTATCACCTCTACTAATTAACATGAAGTAAATTTTTATGCTTCATCCTCAAATATAACTCATTTTTTAAATTTGTTGGTTTGTGTGTGTGTATATCATACAGAACATCCGAAACAATCTAATTCATCTATACTCCTACTTCCCAAATGGCACCTCCCATAGCTCCCCCCACCCCACTGCAGCCCATATACTCTGTCATCCCTGTTACTGTCCACTGTGTTGTCAGTGCCCCCAGCTGTTCCCCAATGCTTGTCCATCCGCTGAATCTGGTCAGCCTATCTGGAGATCCTTGTTTTAAGAAGATCAGCTGTTCTTCATCTAGCAGCAATCAGTTGTCAATATTCCTTTAGATAAGATTGGGTTCTACTGTTCATTTTCCCAGTTCCATGCTGGGTTACTGTCTGGGAGTCTCTTGGGCCACCATGGCCAATAACTCAAAGGAAGGTATCTCCTGTCTGGTGTTGCAGAAGACCAGGACATAAAGGACTGTTTTTGCTCCTTGTACCTCCTAGGTTGACTAAGTTCCAGGGGACTATAAGCATCTTTCAAAATGTCCTCTAACTTTGGTGAGTCACCTGTCCTCTTGATCAAAGAGGCTGTGGAGACCCCACCAGATGGACTTGAACCAGTGTCCATTCTACAAAGAAGAGGGTCAACACAGAGGAATCATTTCCTCCATGCTTCCAAGTGAAGCCAGCCATGATCGAGTAAGACCTTTGACTTATCTTCACATAGATGGAACTGGTAAAAGAAAGGAGCCAGGGGCTCCTCCCAAGGCTGTGTGACCCCTGAGGACCAGATCCTCAAATGACTTCAAGAGTAAAAATAAATTGGTTTATCTGGGCCAATTGTAGGGTCTTAAACACCAAAATGAAAGCATAACCAAAGATTAAAGGGATCAATATAATTTTTTAAGAGTCCATGTGTATAGCTAAAGGCTACATAACAAGAAACTGCACTCCAAATTTTTAACTAGCAGCAGCCTGCCAGTCAAATATCTCAGGCAACTTAAATAGGAGTCTTATTTAAAAGAAAAAGCATACAATCATTTAAAGATATTTGGGGGATGGAAAGAAACCTGGAGGGATTTCAACATAAATTAGTTTCCAGGAATTAAGTAGAATGATCAAGCATTCAAATTCTAGCTCAGGCAACTTGCTTGTCACTGTAGTTTGTGTTAGTGCATGCGTAGGGGTGGGAGGGAGTGTGTGAGTACATAGCAAGTGGGGCGATAATAAGAGAAGTTTTTCTACTGCACTTGTTAGAATTATGCCCTTCAATGGAGGGGTTAAAAAGTAAAAAGGAATGTTGACCATGTAAACATTTATTTTTATTATTTATTTTTATATTTTACTTACTGTTTTTATGTGCATTTGTGCATTGCCTGCATGTAGATAAGTGCACCCGTGTCGTCCAATGCCTGTGGAGGTCAGAAGAGGCTGTCAGGTCCCCTGGAACTGTAGTTGCAGACAGTTGTTAGCTGCCATGTGGATGCTGGGATTCGAACCTGGGTCTTCTGCAAGAACAGTGAGTGTTCCTAAGCGCTGAGCCATCTCTCCAGTCCCTATTTTTGTTATTTATTATTGAACATGTATTTATTAGTCTTTCCCCCTTTGTAGCCGCCTTTCTACACCGTGTTCTTTTACGGTGAGATGTGTTTCTTTTTGTACCTTGTTCCTTTGGAGGTCTTTTCATGTCTTCCTGGAGTGTCCAGAATAAAACCGAAACCTTTTTGTATGTAGAAAACCACAAAATTTTCAGACTGTGCTGACTGCGTTTTTGGTAGTAAAAAGGGATTTTCAGTTATTTCCTAAAAAAATATAAATAAGTAAAAGTACAAAAAGCATCTACTTTGATTCTCCTCCATGCTTACCAGCAGGGAAAGCAAGCAGGAGGCTTTGAAAATGCAGCCTTCCTTTAAAGTGACTTCCTCTGCCACACACAGCTTTGGGATAGCAGGCTAAGGGACACAGAATCTTTTTTTTTTTTTGATTAAATAAAATCCGTAGTTTTGGAACTCCCTTCACCTTTAGCCTCATTAGGAGGTATGTATCACGTGTTACTGGTGAAGTGTGGGTTGGTGAATCATTTCCGGTTTCTGGGTTCTTCCTGTATATGGCTACGTGATAAACACGGGCTTGCTATTCTTTTTCTGCTGGCCTCTCTTTTCACTTCTTTTGCTTAGTGGTATTTTCCTTGTCAAGTCTTACAAGGTCTTTACAATAAATACTGGGGTTACAGAGTCCTGCAACTTGTCAGCGAAAAGGGTGTCGTTGCTGGGCAACAAAGATAAAGATTGAAGACCCAGTTTGGTTCTGGTCACTGGGACACAATGCCATTGCTGTCATTAGCTCTGGAGGCCTCAGATGAGACAGAAGTCTTGATCTCCCACGTGACCACGAGGCCAAGTCAGATCTGGAACATATTGTCTCTTAAAGTGCTTGCATTGTAGGCTAATTCGCCACATATGACAAAATAATTAGACACTTATCTTCCCGTCAATGAAAACCTCATTACAGGGTGGGAACGTCTCTTCATGTTACCTCACTTCTTTTCTCCTAGGTAAGTGTGGGAACCACTATTGATGTCACAGGTCAGAAGAGGAGGAACAGAGGGTAGAAATGACTTTAAATCACAAATCACACCCTCCAGAGACTAAGGCGCTGAAATTCCAGCCTGCGGTGTTTGTTATAGCGTGAGGCTGTCACATGATGTTATTTTATCACATTGTCTTCACGCTTGTGTCACGTCTCCTCTTACCTTTTGCAGACCCAGCCTCAAGTGGGGTCACGTGACCCAATCTGCCGCACTAGACAACAGCACAGGGGCAAGACATTTTTCTGTCTTCCTTGACCTCCCTGACGGCGGGAAATTGGTGCTGCTCCAAAGAGCAGCCAAGAGTGTAGGAAAGTCTGTGCTCTGACTCCTGCGGAGGGGAAATCAGGGTCAACTCCTAACCCAAATCTCTCGCCCTTGTTCTTTCTATTACCTGAAAGGTCTCTTCTAAAAAAATATGGTATAAGCTAGGGTAGATTCTGAAGGTGTTGAAATAGATTGTTGCTACAGCAGAAAGTCTAACACACTGAAAATCCTGTCTTCTTCTCTTACTTTAAGTATCTTAACCCGAGGTGGTACTGATAACCATATCATTCTTCTGTTTTCTCAGACCCATGATCAGAGTGACAGAGCTTGCCTTGGAAAGTTGACTTCAGAGAAAAGGATTCAAGCATAAGAATAATTCCTCTAGTGCACTGGATGAACTTTTTTTGATCTTTACCCAAGCTAAACGACAGGAAGGTTACAGTGTTATGTTTGGGGTTAGGAAAGGGGAGTAGGTCTGTGACTGCTCTCAAGGAGTTTAAAACCTGGGTTTGAAGAAAGAACTAAGTTTAAGAAAACTCAGACAGGATCATGTACTGGCTACCTTTTGTCAACTTCACACAAATTAGAGAGAGATGCCTGGGAAGACAGAGACTCCACCCAAGAATTATCTCCATCAGATTGCCTCTGGGCATCTCTCCTCCCCAAGTTACTTTTGTTCTTGGTGTTTACCATAGCCACCAAGATGCAAACTAGGACAAAATCTAGTTATAAGATGCTCATGATCAGAGACTTGGTTCTGATGGTGATAAAGAAAAAGGAAGAAGAAATTACTCCCACGTGGGAGATTGGAATTTTAATGGTATCTGGATAGAAAATATGAATATAAAAAAGTGGAACCCAGTTTTATATTGGAGAGCTTGTAGGTCGAGGAAATACTGTTGCCAATGATGACTGTAAATCTCATGTGCATTATGCTACCATCTTAATCATCTATCTCACCAATAGTTTTTATAACTCCAACAGCTCTTACCAATCTGTTCTTGTCATGAAGATTTGAGAAAGAGCAAATTAAGCGAATACTTAATGGATTTTTTTCCATACGACTCTTTGTCAATGAAGCTTAGTTTGATGGCAGTCCTGACTGAAATCACTAATAGCTTTGAAGCAAGCAATGTCTCCCATTTGACTATTATTAAGAAAGAAGACTGGAGCACTAATTATTCCTATCCATCTCAGGATAAAAGGTAGGGAAGGTGAGCGGAAGCTGCCTTCAAAATGCCTTTGGAAGAACTAAACATACTATTCTAGAAGCCAGCATTTGAGCATTTAAAAGACAGAACACAACTCTATATATGTTCCTCAACATTTCTGTAAGTCCTCAGAAATGCTTTGGTAGCATACTTCAAAAAAATTCAGACCTCTCTTAGTCACTGGACCAAAGTTCCACTGATGAACTGAAGCGATAAGGCCTTATGCTTTTAGTAATAATACAACACTTTGTACTTCTGATAATCCTTTTATCTAAGGAGCTCAAGGTACATTAAAGGGAAATAGAAATAGGGGACACAGGAGTGATAATAGCACAGTTAAAGAACGTGTAGAAATATTCTGTACAGATTAAGGTCAAGAATTTCCAAAATGGATCAATACTGAGACTGTATCGTTCATGATCTCACTCACGCATGTGGCAGCCTGCGGATCTGTGACAGAAAACAGCCCAGAAAGTGAAACCACAGAAATATTCCTCCCTCTCCGGAAAAACTCATACTTAAAGTCTTGCTACAGTTATGAGATCTTTGGAATCCTGGTGTAATACTTATCTGTTTCCTGGTGAAGTGTGGGATATTAATCTCCAAACCGTGGCAAGATACAAGATGTACCACATTAATGTTCTTTTGCCTCACGTGTTCCACGAAGAAAATTTGATTGAAGTCAGGCAGAACTCAGCTCCAAAGGTTTCTCAGCGCATTTTGCATTACTGTAACAAAATACCCAATGTTGTTACAGAAAAAAAAATAATAATCGCTATTTGATTCACAATTCGCATTTTGCATTACTGTAACAAAATACCCAATGTTGTTACAGAAAACCAAAAAAATAATAATCGCTATTTGATTCACAATTCACATTTTGCATTACTGTAACAAAATACCCAATGTTGTTACAGAAAAAAAAAATAATAATCGCTATTTGATTCACAATTCACATTTTGCATTACTGTAACAAAATACCCAATGTTGTTACAGAAAAAAAAAAAAAAGCTATTTGATTCACAATTCGAGGGGCTGGAAATTCTAAACACAGTATCGCCAGCATCTAACAGGGGGCGTGTGGCTGAGTCATAATGGTGTGGATGGCATCATACAGTTGGAAGATGCCCACTAGTGAAGAGTGGTGTGAACAAAGTACTCTTATAAGAATCACACTAAGTCTTCCTAAAGACTCAAACACCTCTGAATGGATCTACCACCACCCCAAAATGATTCATTCACTCGAGAATTAAGTCTCATTGTGAGTTCTGTGCTGGTACAAACCATCTTGAAACCATAGTAAAAGATCAAAGTGATTTCCAAAAGTGCCATATGGGCCTCTGTGAAACTTCAATAGGCACTATGACTCCCATTATACATGGTCAAACGGTTCAGCAAGAGCAATACTGTCTATATTTACTCTCTGTGAAAACTAAATATATACGCTCAAATTTTTATACCCTGTCTTATCACCAAACAGTACCACCTTGAAGAATACCTGAATTTTAGTGAATAAAGTTTACAAAGATCATTATGGTAGAAATAAAATTTCCCCAGACATTAGGGCATCTCGACAGTGTCAGCCATGAACTAATATATAGGTTTTCTAAGTCTCCATTTATTTGTCAATAAAATGAGGATTTTATAGCAAAATCCGGAGTCTTTTTCTAGAAATAAAAAATATGTGATTCTACTTGAAGCCGTCCTTTAGGCCTTGTCATCTACAAATACACCATGTGGATAGTATACTAAGTTCCTAGAAATTTATAAACTTGAATTCCTAAGAGAATTAAAGCATTAGTATAACAATCCAGGTGTACCTCCACTCCCTTATTCTGGTGAAATCTCTTACTTTTGCAAGGGAAGACTTTATCAGTTTATTTCCTCACCAACAGCCTATTGAATATAATTTCTGTGGCAAACAAATGTGTAAGAGATTGTGAGTTATATCCCTGGATGAGGGTATGTTTCATGGATGGCCAACATGTTCCATCCAAGGACATTCCTAACACTGAACACTTCTCGGTGGCAACAGCACAGCTTCTAATATGTTGGTGTGTATGGAGCACACGGGAGTAGGTTCTGGAACAGCTGCTGTGGACTACGACAGCACTTGAGACCACATCACTTTCTTGCTCTTCCAGCTCCTCTTCTGCTCAGTCGTACAGGCTTAGCTTATGCTTAGAGTTGTAGAATTAAGGGAGGGGGGTGTCTACTCAAGTGATTGTTCATGGCTCAAAAGTAGAAAGCTGTACTGGAGACTTTCCCCAACTATTTACTGACCCGTTAACCAATACCACCACAGGGATAGTGCAGGTTCTGCTGGAAGGGATTCAACCGACTGCATATCAAATCACACCAAGAGCATTTCAAATGACAATGGAGGCTCCGAGGCGCTAACAGGATCAGTAGTCACCGACAATGGGATTCAAGAGGGAATTTTCCAAATCTCTGTCAATAACGTTCCCCAGTATACCTGGCACCAGCCTACTGACCACTGGATGGGAGCTAAAAAGGAAGGCGCACCTTGTCTTTCAGGATAAGATCTTCCTTTGAGGTAGTATATTTGTTTCTGCTGCTGGAGAAGCATGCAGATTCTGAATTTCAGAAGACCTACTATTCCACGTCTGTTCTGAACGTTGTTGCCTATTTAATTGGATCACTATTGCTATGGCTAAATATTATATTTCCTTCTAATTTAGATATTCTTGGTAATTTGTGCAAACGACTCTTATAACCATAGTTTTCTTACCAATTAGAGGAAATTTTGCAATTGTGCAAACTTAGTTGTGCAAACGAAACTGCGGTGACAGTTCTCACACAGAAAGATTTGAACTGAAAGGTGATATCATATGTGAACCAAAAGGTAAGAAAATAAAACGAAAGTCCCTGAGAAATCATTTAATAATTCATATATTCATATAAATTTGTCTAAGCCTCAGCATCTTTTTGTCTAGAGAGTGAAAACATGGGGCAGCCAGGAAGAGAAATTAAGATGGGGGAGATGGTTGTACTTGCTGTTTTAAAGGACAGGGCAGTACACACTTAAGAGCTATAATACTCCAGTCCCATTGCTAATCCTTTCTACCCATGCCATCTCACAGAATCCTCCCAAGACCCCTAAGAAGTACCCACCAACGTTCATGAATACAGATTAATAAGGGACCAATCCAAAGTCTAATTACAGATACAAGATTAGACTTGCATGTTGATGTCTAAAATGTGATAATAACTGGAATTTCTAAAAGATTATATATGATATATAGATAGATGCTAGATAGATAGATTATAGATGATAGATATGCAAAGAGAAGGAGATACTCAAACATCAAGTCTAGAGGCTAGAAATCAATTGTACACAAAAAGTGTACATTTTGGCAAAGGTACTTCCGAAAGAGTATTCAATCCTCAAGCCTAAAGAAAAGAAGGGAAGAAGAGGAGGAGGTGTTGTTGAAGGCCTGTAAATGAAGTAGTTATTTTCCCCCAGTGCATGCGTCTGTGTGTGTGTGTGTGTGTGTGTGTGTGTGTGTCTGTGTGTCTGTGTGTCTGTGTGTCTGTGTACTTGCATGTAGACACGAGGATGACCTCAGATGTCTTTGCTTCCTTCCTTCCTTCCTTCCTTCCTTCCTTCCTTCCTTCCTTCCATTTTTCCTCTTTTCTATCTTCCTTCCTTTCTCTCTTTTTTAAAGGAAGGTTTATTTGACTTGCAATTAAGAGGGGATATAGTCCATCTTAGTGGGGAGTCATGGGAAAAAGAACTTGGGGATCTTGTCATCTTGCATCTGTTATTAGGGAGCAGAGAGCAATGAACACTAATGTTCACTTCTTATCTCCTTTTCACCCCGTCCCGGATCCCAGCCCAGGGGATGCTGCTGCCCACATTCAAGGGTGGATCGTCTCTGCTTAATGAATCCTTTCTGAAAACACTATCATAGACAGATCTGAATGGCTGTTTCCACAGTTAACTTGAAATCAAGTAAAATTGGCAGTGAAGACTGATCCTCACACAACAATCAGATCACTGCTCATTTGTCAAGATTTGACTCTAATATTATGACCCTCAAGAAAAACTTTCCTTCAGTGGTTTTAGATGCTCTTCATGTGAACTGCTATAGCATTTTCTGCTGAATTCCAGGAAGGGTTTTATATGATGACACCAGCTAAATGTTATTCTGAACTCCTGGCACAAAACTAAACTGATCAGTGAATATTTGAACCACCTTGTTTTATTGAGATAGTTTTCTCACTGGCCTGAAGCTTGCCAACTAGGCTAGGATGGCTGCCCAGCAAATCCCAGGGATTCATCTACCTCTGCCTCCCTGGTTTTGGGATTACAGATGTTTGTCCCAGGCCTGGTTTTGTTTTTTTTCCTAGCACATGGGTTCTGGGGATTGAACTCAGGTATTCATGTTTGCAAGGCAAGTACTTTAACAACTGAGTTAGCTTTGCAGCCCAGTATTTAGTGACTGTTATCCAGGCTCCCATTACTTGTGGCTAGACAACTGTATATTCCTACCCTTGCAAGTGACTTGGAATTACTTCCCTGTAAAATGCATAACAGAGGAACTGTGGGACGAGTAATACTTAATAATAAGCTACTATTTTAAAGCAGATGTTAAATGAAGATTTGCAATGGAAATTTGAGTGATTTTCTGTTATTGCTTTAGCCATTGATCTCCTAAAAATTTTGAAACTACCTAGAGAGAAAAATCAAAGAATCTTCTTGATAGAATCTTATTTACCCATGAGAAAAAGGCCTAAGACAAGGACATTGGGTTCATCTGTCATAATTACTTCTCTAAGACTGCCCTGTACTGAACTCAATGCAGTATCACTTCCATGGACTTTGGAGATCAGTAGTCTAGTGTGCATTTTCCTTATGAGCAGGTAATCAGAAAGTACCAGTGTGGGAAAGAAAAAATCAGAAGATTAAAGGGTCAGTTCATGAGGTGAAAACAAGTATGGCAGTTATTCAAGAAATAGAGTGTAACAAGTTTGTTTCTAGACAGTGGGGTAAGTGCTCAGCTTCAGTCTCTTGAGAAGGTAGCATAAAGACTAGAATAAGACCTATTCTATAACCAGTGGTAGGTGCTGGAGAATGAGAATATCCAACACTCTTTAAGGAACAAAATTTCCTTATAAAAGATCAACTATAAGAATAACATTTGACTTCCTAACAGCACTGTTCTAGTTTGTCTCCACTGCTGACACAAAGCACTCTGCACTACAGCCTTGGGGAGGAAAAGGTTTATTTGGCTTACATCTTCCAGGTCACATTTCATCACTGAAGGAGCTCAAGGTAAGAACTCAGGGCAGGAACCTGGAGGCAGGAGCTGGAGCATGGGCCATGGAGGAACATTGCTTACTGGCTTGCTCCCTGGCCCCACCTCAGCCTGCTTTCATATGCAACACAGACCCACCTGCCCAGGGGTGGCACCACCCACAGTGGGCCGGGCCCTCCCACATCACTCAACAGTCAAGAAGCTGCCCCATAGACATGGCCACAGGCCAGTCCTATAGAGGCAATTCACAAATTGAGGTTCCCTTTACCCATGTGTGTCAAGTTGACAACTAAAGCAATCCAGCACAAGCATTAGTATTAAAAATAATAGATACATGTTTCCAAAATATTGATGAAGGGCCTGGAGAGATAGTTCAGTGGTTAAGAGCACTTGCTGCTCTTGCAGAGGACCTGAGTTTGGTTCTCTGCAACCATGTTGGGTCATTCACAATGAACTGTAACTCCAGCTCCAGGAGACCCAGCGCCCTCTTTTGGCCTCCACATGCTGTATACTCTTATACACATATCCCCCATTGCAACTACACATAAATAAAAGTAAATCTTTATATTTTTTGAGGGAAAATAAGTTCTGAAAATAAGTCTTGAATGTATAAACAAAAGAACAATGAACTACATTAAGACACACAAAAATACAAGTATTTATCTCCTAAGCAAGATTCTATGAAAACTGCTAAATTGTATATTACAATGAATAAAGAATAAAGAGTTAGACAAAACCTTCCAGGGATATTAGAGTTAGCTGAAGAATATTCCATGAGATTACGAGAAGAAATATTCTGTCATGAAAACTGGTTACCACACGTAGATTGGAATGAATCAGAAGTTTCTATGACTGATTGCTGTCAAAAAAAAAAAGAATTTTCTATTACTGATTTCTTTCAAAAAAAAAAAAAAAAAAAGAAATAGAATATCTGTTGAGTGTGATTCCTATTGAATAATGCTGAATGTCAGACATTGTTTGGATCAGACTAGTGCTACTTAGGCAGAATATTAAACTATATACAAGATAGCTACCAACCCCAAAGAATGTAGAAAGTTATACAGGAAAGAAAATAACATTGAAATCATATGACTCTGGGGTGAACATTTTAACATGCATAAAATAAACAGTATACACGGACTGAAGCAAAATTAACATGTCCATAAAAGAAGAGATATCAAAAATATATGTTGATGTTGTGGTGACCAGTTAAAGGGGGGATTAAGATAGTATGATTCTCTAATTCTATAGCTATAATTCAGTAGTTAAAATGTTTATCTGGAATTAAAGGACACAAAGATGCTTCTGAAAGGCAGAATCAGGAATAGTGGAAAGCGGAGGAGCAGAAACTGGCCCTTTTCAAAATAAACCTGTGGTGATACCTGACTGTTCAAGTCACTGTGTAGGTTTGTTTCCAGCGTCATTCCATTGCGATTTGGAGATCTCCTGATATAATTTGACTTTTTTTCTTGATACGTAACTATAGACATGTTATAAACTAGAGTAGTATGGATATTTATGTTAAAATTTGTAGGAAATTCCGTGAAAGAGGCTGTGAGTTCCTTAATACTTCCATTGTAAAGTGATAATTTCAAAAATAAAATAGTATGTTTACATTTGCCATTGCCAAATACCACTAGTCTGTTTTTTCTTTTAGAAGTAGAAACTCAATAAAAACATAGCTTTCATGAATGAAAAATTTCCAAGGATTGTTGGCAAGCTGTCTTTTGGTTAGTTATCTTTAAGTGGAGATTTTTGTGGTACCATCTAACCATGAAAAGTAGGATTTTGAAGCCAAGGAACAGCTCAGATTACTCAGAGAAGAGTACATGTCTTGTTTTGTGTGCTTTTAATTCCAAAGATCCCACTGAGATGTGAAACTGTTCAAGACTACAACTTTGTAAGCTGCTTACCTCTTTTTTAACCAATCCATTGGATTTTGATACCTATTTTCCCTCGTCTAATCAATGGCTCTTCTGATATGTTACAGAAATGTAATAGTACAGCTGTATTTTTTAATTTCAGGTATTAAACTCATTTCAAAGTGGTTTTTTGTGTGTGTGTATATGTGAAATTATGGGACTACAGTCTCACTCTTCTGTAGAGCATTGGACCCCAGTAGCATAGAGCACTGCATTGGGGTCATGCCCTCTGACCTTGACCCCTGAGGCTCACCAGCCTCTGGAGCATTGATCAGTACATACTTTCCTTAGAAACTTAGGGTTTTTCAGTTTGAATCTGTCAACTTCTTTCCACCATTCCAGCTGTAAGGGCCTCATTTTTGTGGTCTAATGGAATATTTTAAATTATTCTGTGACTTCTCAAGATCTAGCATGATGCTAATTGCCCACTTTCATGTTTATCTCAAACTCAAAGCTAAGTGTTTTGAGGGCAGGAAAAACTCCATTGTATTTTAACACGCTGTCAGTCAACAGCAGAAGTAAAATAAGACACTTTTTATATCACTCCTGTATACCTTGATACATTTTTGTTTCAAATAGCTCTATTATTTATTAATCATTATGCTGGTTTGGATCCTCAAATTTATACTAGTGAAGACTGTATTCTGCTGGGGAAAACAGACCCTGATAATGGATGGATCAAATGTAACTACATATAGTCTATAGCCCATACTTTTAATACTGAGTGTCGGGGATCAGAAAATACCTTTCTAAAGCTGGTGCCAGGATGCTCCCTGGAAGCATCTTGTGCTCGAGGTATTGTAGGTTCATGCCATGAGGAAAACTATGGAGCATTGAAGCAAAACAAGGTCAATGTGTCTGGAGTGCAGTGGAGCAGAAGTTAGACATATTAGCTTTGCATTGCGTTAATGAAATACCTCAAGCGATTAACTTATCAAGTGAGAATGTTTCTTTAGCTCATGCTTCTGGAAGTCCCCATCTAAGATTCAATGGTTCCAATCATTCTGGTGAGGGCAGTGTGTTTCTACATCCTTAGCCTTATGATAGTGGGGTGTAGCTGCAGATGTCTAGATGCTTTTGAGACATCTTTCTTGTTGTGCGAGGACAAAGCACTTTGCCTTTTATTTACTTATTTGTTAATTTTTAAAAAAGGACACTCATGACTTTAGTGGTTTAGGAAGGTTCCCTTCCCCAGTATCACCTTTACAGGTTTTCCATTCCTTTTCTGGTGAAGCTATTTTTTTAGGTCTTCTTTTTTTCATCCTTTCAGCTTTTGATTCTCTCTGTAAGGTTGACTAAAATTCACCATGCAGTAGCCTAAATGCTCCACAGCTTTGAGAGCTCCACTGACAAATAAACTAGTGTATCACCTTTAAGAACAGCTCCCCCCAAGGTACCCAGGCAGAGTGTAGTCTAAGCCTTCAACGGAATCTAACGGATCGTCTTTTGTACGGTTTCCAATGGAGCATTCATGTCATCAGCAGTCTTTACGGTCCACATCTCTACCAGCATTCTGCTCTTTTAAGCTTCCACAGGAATCTTCCATTAAGATCTGCCTACAGCCTTTCTGGATTTCTCCCATACTGTTCACCAAGCTCTTCAAAATTCTTCCTTTAAGCCAGTTCCAAAGGATCTTCCAAATCTCCAGGTGTAGTAGCAGCAAAGGTCCTGCATATTTTCTTAGTTTTCCATAGTCAGCTTTGCATTGCCTGAACAAAACATCTGAGGCGGTTAACTTGTAAAGAGAACATTTGGTTTTAGCAGGTTGCCGGCCAAGACTGTGCAGTTCTAACTGCTCTGGGACTAGGACACTGGCAGAATTGTGGAGTGGAGCAAAGGTCCTCTTTATTAGACAGCACAGAGATAGAATGAGATGCTGGTCCTATCCTCAAATCCCCTTTGAACACACTCCCCATGATCAAAGGACCACTTATTAGTCCCCACATTCAAAAGGTTCCACCCTATAACCAAGCCTTTAGACTCATGAGACTTTGGGGGTATATTCAACATCAAAATGATAACATCAAATCCATAGGACTGAAGAGGCCAGGTTAAAGATAGACCTAGAAGGAAGAGAAAGGGGTGATTATACAAAGACTTGTAGACAAGAGGGTCCAAAATTAATATTTTTGACTTCTAGGTAAATACAATGTTTTAAGCATTAAGAACATTACTAACCTATTTTATGAAGGTTAAACCAGTAATGATAAGGACAATGGGTTGTAGTGACTATAAATAAACAGAGGGAAAGCAAATAGATTATTGCTGTCTTTCAAGATTATTGCAGGTCAGAAGTAATATTAGGTTGAACCTAAGCAGGGAAAATGGAGACTTAAAAAGAAGTATATTAAAAGCTATATAAGAGGTAGCACCAAGATCGTGACGATACATAAACTTGTGTGATGGGGGCTGGGGAGATGGCTCAGCCGTTAAGAGCACTGGCTGTTCTTATAGAGGACCTGGGTTTGGATTTCAATATCCACAGGATGACTAACTTCTTAACTCTAGTTTCAGGGGATCCAATGCCTTCTTCTGACCTCCATGGGCACTGCATGAATGTGGTGAACTTACATACATACAGGCAAAACACTTATACACATAGACTTAAACAGTAACAATAATGCCCCTCCCCACCAAATTAAGCATGTGATGGAAAGGGATGCATTAAAAAAGGTTCTAGAGCCCATATGCTCTGTTAGTAGCATTAAAAATGTAGGAAACAGCGTATTTTTTTGTGGGCTGATGCAACGTTATTAAAATATAATAACCAAAGCAAGAAAGCTCATATCTGTCACTGTTCAGGTCCTTGTTATAATGTCTTGGTTACCTTGTCTGGACTGGCTGTGACTTTCAGCTCTGCAGCCTGGGCTAGGGAATTAGTCCAGTAACTTCCATGGATGGCAGTGAGCAGCCAGAAGTCTGTGCCTCCTTCTGGAAGCCTTGTTTCTTGACTCTTGATCTGAACCAAATGGGAAAGAGCTTTTTTTTATTTGTTTGTTTTTTGAGACAAGGTCTCCCTGTAGCCTCAGCTGGCCTAGAAATATTTTAAAATGAAATAAAGATCTTCTTTAAAGGGTAAAAACTCATTCAATTTTGTGTCATAGAGGGCTTATACTGAGTTCAGTATTTTATAATTGTATTAATTCAACTGTGAACCTAAAAATTTACAGCCACTTTTGAAAGAGATGTATCCTTGATCTGGAATGTGTTACTGAATATGTTAAAGCTGTAATGAAATGCTTCTTCTAATCATGTGGTTATTAAATAAAAATAATTTTATAAAAAGGTTCTAGAATCACCACTGGGATTGGAAATATACAGATGCTCAGCATACAGAAAATTCCTATTGTTTATGGGATTTGCTTTATTTTTAGATTCTCAATCAGTCTCAAAAAGAAATTTAATGTTAAAAGGGGGCTTAAAATTTCTGCAAAATATAAGGTCATAATGTGTTAGTCAGCTGAAGTTACCTTAGCAAAATACCATAGACTTAGTGAGTTAAACAACAGAAATGTATTTTTCACAGTTATAGAGACTGAAGACCAAGATCAAAGTGCCAAGAAGGTAGATTTCACTCTAAGCTTTTCATTGGGTGGGTGGATACCAGCTTATTATGTACTCATGTAATATCTTTGTGTATATGGATAGAGAGAAGGAGAAGAAGAGAAAGAGAGGGAGGGAGAGAGAACTAGAGAGTCTTTCTGCTTTTTCTGTTTTTTTTTTTTTAAGTGTTAACAACCAATTCCTAGCCTCTCTTTTTTGTGTGCATTAATAATAAAAGAGGCAGAGACTAGCAAAAAGACTGTTCTATAGAGTGTGTAACTTAGGACACATTTATCTTTGAAAAGTATTCTTTTTCGGACTTTAAAATTTTTACTTTGCTGATGGATAGATTTAATGAAACTTTGCTACATGCATCATGTCTAATTCAGGGCTCAGAATATAGAGGTTCACTAAGAGTTATGTGAGTTGTCACATAAACAAATGGGATACAATTTAATCAAGTTTTTGTTATGTCTTAAGTAGCATCTTCCTTCAGTTTCAAATAAACCTGTTCCTTCTGAGAATTCCATAGAAAGACCTGCCTCCATAGGTTTATCTATTTCTCACAGCATCACGTTACTCCTGGCACTGAACTCCGCAATCCTGCCTTCTCTCTTGTAGCCTGAAACCATGACCTCAGTGACAGTTCTCAACAATGACAGACAAGGAGAAGACTTGGTCAGGTGGTTTTGATACACAAACACTACAACCTCTTTCTTGAAGATTCTTGAAGGAGAGCTGTTAAGTGAAATTCTTCCAGTGGACAGAAGCCCTGGTAGTGTGTCTGGCTTTTGTTTGTTCTAGAGAATAGGCAAATGTGTAATTATATACCAATTAATGAATTGTGCCTAATGGTTTGACCAGGTCAGTGACCTGAAAGTGAGACAACATGACCAGAAAAATCAGGACAAAGAAATCTTCGGAAAAGGTATGAAGATAGGCCTCTCTGTGGGAAACAAACAAACAAACAAAAAAACCCTAAAAAGACATTTGCATTGCATTTGAATGCCTTTCAAAAGGTGAGCTCAACCAAAGAAGAATAAAATAACCTGATGGTTATGGTGACCTATTGTGCTGGTCAGCTTTAGTTATCAACAGTTCTGAGATGAGGGAGCCTAAATTGGGGATTTTCCTCTGTTGAACTGGCTTGTGGCCATATCTGTCAGGCACTTTCTTGACTGTTGAGTGATGTGGGAAGTCCCAGCCCATTGTGGGCAGTGCCACCCCAGTTAGTACTGGTCAATGCTTTATCACAAAAGAGCTAACTAGGACACTTAATATATGACTCTTAGTCAGTCTTCTTCTCCAGCCAACCCTCTCAATGCCCAGTGGTCTCATAAGCTAACTGGTCACATTGGTGAGGTCTTAGATAATATAGACTCATAAACATTAGTGTTCATTCACCAAGACCAACCTCCCATGGCAGAGTCATCATCAACTGCCTAATCTGTCAAAGTCAAGTCTCTAATATGACCTCCTTCCCCAGAGTGATCGGCCAGATGCCAGGTGGCAGATTGATTACATTGAACCTATTCCATCATGGAAATGGCAACGTTTCAATTATGTTTGAATAGGTATGTTGGCTACAGATTTGCTTTCCGTATTTGCAAAATTTCTATAGAAACCACCATGTGTACACTTAAAGAATATCACCATAGCATTTCATACAGTGTTACTTTAGATAAGAAATTTCATTTCCAAGAAAATTGTAACAATGGCATCATACTTATGAAATTCACAGGTTTTACCACATTCTCCATAATTTTCCATCAGCTGGATTGACAGAACAGAGAAATGGTCTTTTCAAGACTCAAGTACAGTGCTCGCAAAAGACAGATGGTCTTTGCAAACCCGAGACAAGGTTCTCCAGAAGGTTGTGTATATTCCAAGTCATCATCAAATATAGGTGGAATTCATGAGTCCAGTAATCAAAGTGTAAAAGAAAAGCGTGAAACCACACATTATTAATTCTAGTGACCATAGTAATAGCTTTGCTGCCTGTTCCCATGACCTCAATCTATAATGGCCTAGAGGTCTTGTCTCCCTTTGGAACAGCAAGTGTTATTGAGAGACACTAATAAGTCCACTGGAATGGAAATTAGTCTTGCGATCTAGCACTTTTGGGGTTCTTACACTTTTCAGTCAACAGGCCAAGAATGGAGAGAAAGTATTATCTGGGGTATGTGACCCAGACTACCAAAGAGGACTTGGACAGTACTCCACAATGGAAGTAAGGGTGTATTTGTAGAGCCAAAGGACAGTTACAGCATCTTTAAGTATTATTCTATCTGTGATTAAGGTCAAGGGAAAATTATTAAAAAACCAATACAGGTAGGAATTATGATGTAAATGCTTTAAGAATAAAGGTGTGGGTCACTCCACCAGGTAGAAAACTACAGCCAGCCAAGATAATTACTGAAGATGAAGGGAAGATATTATAGAATGAAATCCAGGGAAAAGCAGTTAAATACCAACTATGATCATCTGACCAGTTACAGAAACTGAGGACTGTGATTACTGCAATATCTCCTTACTTGTGCTTGTATATGGTTTGTGTGTGTGTGTGTGTGTGTGTGTGTGTGTGTGTTGAGTTTGTGTATACTATACATTGTTGCACTCATTTGTTATCTTACCATGTAATATAATTAAGATGGATTGCTTTTATATCATAGTATCTACACATTATCAATTTTATATCACGGCATTTAAATTATGAGATAACAAGAAGATGAATGACCTTTCAGAGCTTATCCCCTTTCTGGGTAAAGGGTCACCACAATTTGTGCATATACAGAGAATTTAATGCTGTTTGGTAGATGTATGGTAGTGTTTCACTCTTTACTTAAGGTATATCTTATTTGGAGTATGGTTTAAGATGTGTACGGATGTCAAGATGATAACGTATAGACTTGTGGTATTTAATATTCTTTGTCAAGTTGGATGGACCTTGGGTTTCCCAGATATCTTGTTAAACATTATTTCTGTCCTGGGTTTCACACTAAAACAACAGCTGTTCTGCGTCTTGAGGCTTCAGCTTTCAGTTTGGAACTTTCAGCATTAACCCTCCTGGTTTTACAGCCTTTACACTTAGGCAGGAGCCAAATCATAGGCTCTCCTGATCCCCTAACTTCCCCATTGAGTTAGGCACGTTTAGTTGCCATTACTGTATGGATCAATTGCTTATATCCTTGGATTTTACTGCTCTGGAGAGCTTTGACTAGTACCACATGGTTGTTAAAGATTGATTACCATCTCTGGTTAAAGCTAAGGGGTTATTACATAACTGTTAATTGAAATCTGTGATCCTAAACTGGATAAGATCTAGACTCTCCTAGGAGACAAGGCCTTGCTTGGGTCTGCAGTGGATTTTCTAGACTAGGTTATTGAATTGGGAAGAGTTGCCTTAAATTTCATTGACTGAATTAAATAAAATTGAATCTCATTTTGGATTAAATAAAAAAAAAAGAGAAAGTAAGCTGATCACCAACATTTCTTAATGCCTTCCCACCCCAGGTCTTGACTGCAGGTGCAGGTACAATGTAACCAACTCTCTCAAGTTCCTACTGCCATGACTCTCCATCGTGATGGATTCCATCATGATGGATTCCACCCTTAAACTGTGGGTCACTGCCAAGCCTTCCTTCCTTAAATAGGTATTTGTAGCAATGAGAAAAGTAGCAATACACTGTGGATATCGGGAACAAATTTGCTTTCAAAATATAAACAATATGGAAGTATTTCTATTGTGATTATAAGGTTTTATGTAAAATTTAAAAACATTTTTCCCAAATATTTTCTATATTCCTACTCACTGTCCTGCCCTTGACTAGAACTGAAATTCTCTGAGAATATTCTATGATGCAAGGATCTGAGAAGGTGCTAAATTAGCATTCATTGACTAGCTGTGGAGTTTGTATTACACAGACTCTGTCTACGAACAAGGAAAGTTTTTTTTTTTAAATTTGTTTTTATTCTTTGTGTATGAATGTGTTGCCTGCACGTATGCAAGTGCATCCACAGAGCTTAGAAAAAGGCGTTGGTTTGTCCTGGAACTGGAGTTAAGGATGATTGTTAGCTACCATGTAGGTGCTGGAAACTGAACCCAGGTCCTCTGCAAAAGCAGCCATTGCTCTTAACTGCCATTTCTCTAGTCCCAGAACAAGGAAACTTTTTAAGAGTATTCCCACCCTGAATTTCACATCCTTGGTGATGCAGAAATGTTTGTTTCCAATTATACAGCTTAACTTACAACCACACCAAGAATTCTTTTCCCAAAGGTTTTTTTCTGATCAGAAAAATAAAGTTTATTCAGTTTCATCTAAGAAGTTAAGAAATTGAATTTTAAAATGCCAAACAGAAATGTTCAGAGCTATTTTGGTTTGTCTGCAGATAGTATGATCTGTTTCCAGAGAGGGGGTCAGACTGAAACCTGACTTCTGCCAGAAAGCTTTATCTTCACTGCCCAAATTTCAGCACAATCCCCTGCAGAGAGATGCCGGAGACTCTAAATAATGCACCAGCATATCTGTGGGGAGCCACACACCTTACAAAGGGCAAGTGAGTCTCATCTCTCAGAAACCCCGTTTCCTCTAAACACTCGCTCATCACCTTCTGTAACCAAAGAGGAGTGCCTTTATATTTTTACAGTGATAAGATGCAGTGCAGGACCTTCTCTGTGATGCCTCCAGTGAGTAAAGGGAAGTATTTCAGGAGCAGGAACAGTGTTTGGACAAGGAGGACTATCTTATGAGGCTTGTGTTTCAATTTTTATTTGTAATGTTTCTTTTCAAAGAAGTGAACACAACAGCTTGCATCATGAGGGCCTAATTCTGAATCAAGTCTATGCGAAATAATTCCTCTGTGTCTTTTGTATCTCTCATGAGAATGTGCCACTGTCCAAATCCCTTTATATTTTCCAAATGCCATTATATTTGGGATCAGGTTTAAACACAAGAATTTTGGACATATTCATTTAGTCTAAAACAATGCTAAATAAATCATTTCATGGGCTGTCCGGAATCCGCACTGTCATCCAAAGCAATCTGTTAAAGACAACTTAATACAAATAATGGAGGACAAACATCAAAGTTAAGCAACATGTAAAATTTTAGTGTTTTTAGAAAATTGTAAGGTTAACTTCATCTAAGGAATTTATGTAACTCGAATGTGGAATGCTAACTAGCTAAAAGAATATGATTGTTTTATGCTATCATTTGTTTTACTGTCATATTTTTTCTAATTCCTGGTGCTGGATTATTTTACCTTTGGTTTTGGCGTCAATTACAATTAGTTTTAATACATTAAGGTTAACTATGGCTCTGTGATGTAGACACTGGAGGATTCATAGGACACATAAACTCAGTCACAGGCAATCTTGACTAAATGTCATGCACAAGTTTCTCCCCCCGCCCCGATTCTCAATCCTCTTTTCTCTCCATCATTTATTTCGTTGGAAAAAATATAAATTAATGATTAGCATTGAGATAATAATGTGAAAGTTTCAGAAGAAAAATAATAAGTTTAGGTTTGGACCTGGTTACTCTTTTTCCTTTCTTTCTGCTTTTCCTCCCCCTGATAATTCAGAGTTAAACTATTAATAGAAATGCCAGGAATTTCTAAATCAAAGGATCTTTGAGTCAAACATTTGAATCAATGGAGTCCTGGAGATAAATGAAAATAATTGACTTTTATCTGTCTAAATCAGAGAAAGCTGAAACATACCAGAATTGCTTTCCTATCCAGGATAACATATGGAGTTCAGTCAACTCCTGCTTGTATCAGAATAATAGGAAAGTGGTTTAAAAAGAAAAATAGATTTTTGCATTAAATAGGAAAAAAAGAAGCATCCCCTCACAAACACCACAGCTGGCCAATGAGTTAATTTCATATATTTAATAAAAAACATCAAATAGTCTATCTGACTAAACAAAGATTTACGACAGACTATTTTTCCCTTTAATTGACTGTTTGACTAAATAAACCAAATAAAGCTATTATCCTTTGAATCTCTGGATCAATCTCAGAATTACTAAATTCTCAATCAAATTTCCCCGAGAGACCATTAATTTAGTTGTTGGTGTGATGCTAGAGAAAAATAATTAAGAGAATCAATAAGAAGACTCTTTTCTCTAAAAGATGAATAGACAGTGATACATCCAAAATGATTTAAGCCATTCCAGGGCTCAGAGAAGTAATTACGGCGTTTTCTACAGCACACACAATTTCTCTAATCCGAATGCTTGACATCCTTTTTTCTCTACTTCAGTATCTCAGAAAACATGTCTATTCCTCCAACATCTGGCACCCCTCATCAATTATCTTCTTATGAGGTAGATATGATGTAATTTTTTATGCAACTTTTAGAATTAGAACATATGAGCCCATGTTTTATCAATGAAAGTAATTTAAAATGTACTACTCTAGGGACTGGAGAGATGGCTGTGTTTAAGGGAACTGGATGCTCTTGCAGAAGACCCAGGATTAGTTCCTAGCACCCACATGGTAGCTAATAACCATCTGTTTCTCCCGTTCCAGGGAACTTGACACCCTCTTCTGACTCTGCTGGTGTGGCACAACACAGGTGCACTTACATACTTGCAGGCAAAACATTCATATACATAAAATTAAAATAAATCAATCAAAAAATTAAATATACTACACTGAATTGGTACTGCTCTACAAACTAGAACTCAGAGTAACACCCAACGGGTTACATGGTTTAGCCTAGATTACTTGGCATTTCAGTGGCCATTTACTGACTATGATGATCATGGAAATTATCTACCATGGTTAAAATGAGGCATTACAGGTCATTTTTCCTTGGTGCAAAAAACACATGCCATTAATAATTGGAAAGTGACAAACGGATTTCTCAGGGAAAAGAAGAAAATAGACAAATACTTCTCAATACTAGTATGTTTACTAGGAATTGAGGAGTTATCATTTTATTGACTGCCTAGGTGTTGTCGGCAGCAGAGCCTACTTCTATTCAGTGCTTTTCCCACTAGATTGCCCAATCTCTTCTTCTACCCCTAAATAATCTTGGTTCCATGTATTCTAAAATGGGTCATTGAGTAGAGTTACATTCTAAAGCTGGAAAAGGGCAAGTACTCCTTTACCTTATAGTTCAGTCTCTCTCTCTCTCTCTCTCTCTCTCTCTCTCTCTCTCTCACACACACACACACACACATACACACACGCACGCACTCACGCACGCACGGATAAATGCATTTATCAAACACTTTTTACTGTCAGGCTCCAGGCATTGGGATTGATGAAAACCATTACCATTTAACAGATTTAACAAGGGAAGAAGTTAAGTCCCAAAGAAGCCAATAAACAGCTCACACTTCAGTGTAGTACCCAGTTCTGACCCTCTAGCCAGACCTGTGCCTTTTATCTGTGTTCATCTGCATCTGAGAAGATTCACCTTTGCAGTTTGGCAGGACTGAGTATCTGAAAGACTTTCAGATTCTCAGCTAGGCAAACTCAAATGCTGGGCAGAGGTCTCTGTCCTTCCAGGCTTGACTGGCAGCATTGCTTTTCTTGTTGGACCGGGGCATTTTGAGGACGGAAGTCACACTGCTTGATTTGAATGAGACACCAGAAAGTGAACACTTTGTGGTGGAGCTGAACAAGCTCAGGCTGGTGTCTTCAGTGGATGTGGGGGAAAGCGTCCAGGGAAGGTCAGGTGGAGATTTCCTTCAAGCACAACAGTGGCCATGTGCTGCATTTTAGGTTTCTAAAATGTAAGTTTCTGCATATATTAGGGGTGACAAGCTCAACATCTGAAGCCGAATCTTGGCTTCAAAATGATTTTAGCCTTAAAATATATTGAAGGTCCCAACAACCTTTTATGCATATTATATGTACTGATATTAACAGTGGTAGAAATGGGCATGGAGACGTTTTGAACTACTTATTTATTAGTGACAATAATGAATTAGTTATGTGTTAATTATATTTTCTATAAAATAGATAAAATACATACTCTTATTTTAAAAAATGATTGTTTGCAGTCCAGCAACAGAAGAGAGTTGGATTACCAATTCTGTGTCAGTACTGACTCAATCATGCCATTATAGAGCAGGAAGACCATGGAAAAAAATCTAAAACAACCAGAGAGGAAGAGGCTAAAATGCCAAGGCCTTGTCACAAAGATAGTTTGTTCTCAGGCACATGCCAGGAGTGATAAAGCCATATTGAGACCTTCAGATCTTGAAGAATGAAACCTACAAGCCACATGGATGAACCTGTTTTCTCTCCAAGTAAAAAAAAAAAAAAAAGTTATATTACTAACTAAAATTTGAAATGTATCATTTCACTATGATTTTTTCTTCTTTCATCAATGGCTAAAGCTAAAATAGTGTCTGATAGAGCAACAGAAACAACTATAAGATTGATATGAAACTCCAAGGTAAAAAATATGTAATATATTACTTAAAGTTACATTAAAATCATAGCCTCACTTTAAGAGATTCCAGCTCTCTAATTGCCACTGCAAATGTAAAACAAAAAATTTATAACATCAAGATTTAAATGATAAAGAAGAGGCTAAGTTTTGCTCGTAGGACTTTGGCTAGTATTGTTTGACATATTTAGAATGATTTAAAACTGCTCAATTATTCTTCTGTGATCCCTTGTACTACTGAGATTCTAGGGTGAAACTGAGTAGGGGAAATTTAAAGTACTTCCTGACATAGGAAATATTGGGTTGCAAGAGTAGACTTACAGGGAAAGAGTGAGAAAGGCTTAATCACCAGGGACTTGCAAAAGTCAACAGTGCTAAAATATTAGAAGGTTTATTTTAGGAAGCAGGTCCCCCACTGGAGTGTGTATGTGGTCTGGATTATTTACTTGATCTTTCCTCTTTTCTATTGTCCTTTTCTACACCTAAATTTGAGTGTATGAAACAACATCCTTAATTCTTGAGGTAGCATTATTGATGCCATTCTGCCTGATTCATTTGACCAACCAAGAAAAATATGAAAATAATTTTAATGTGACTATCTCAATAGCTACCCTGTTGAACGAATCCACCATTTATCCGATGCCCACTACCCCTTAAAATGACAAAATAATGCATAATAATCTGTGACCAAACACAGAAAACCATTATAATAGGGAACACAATTTACTTTAGTGAATGGTTCTACACTGGAAACTTCTCGATGCAGTGTGAGCTCATTAAGGCAATTATGCCTTCAATTCCAGAAAGATACAACTGGGCTGGTCAGGGGTACTGTTAGTGATTTCCTGTGGTGTGGTGTTTATGGTAGTAACATAAACTCAGCATGAAGTTACATTTGCCTGGGGGCAGTTGTAACTTAAGTGCTTGCTTTTTTGACATTTCTTCATATTCTTCAGGAAGAAAATGTATTTTTGTTGGTTTGTTTGACCAGTCTTTATTGTAAAAAAAAAAATAAGGAAAGAAAAAGACATGTGGAACTTACATGGCTTAAAAGTGAATGTAAAATATGTCTTGCCAGGGGAGGTAGTACCTTGCTGTCTTTGGACAAAGCAGGCTATTATTTCGTACAACATGTTTCGAATACTCAGATCCTTTTCCTTAAGAACAGGTATTCTCTAAATTGATGTTTCTTTCTGTAAGTCAAGAAATCATGCGAAAAAAATACTGGTGTGGAATTCAAAAGAAATGGATAAAGTTCTGCCTACTGCTTTAGGATAAGGAAACTTCCAATGTCCATCATTCTGAAGAGTACAGGCTCCCTGTACATTACTTGGAGTGTAGGTAGTTGATTCAATAAAAATGTGCAGCCCTTGCCCTCCTTTGTATAAAATTTTGCATTTTATAACAGAACTTTACATTATGTGATGACATCGCTTTCAGAAGTATCATTTCTGTGCTAAGGCAGTACATACCGGATGAGAGTTTCCTCAGTGAGATTGGAGGAGAACATAACTGCCTGGCACTGGCCTTGCCTTTGACAATCTGTCCATGTGGAACAGATGGAGGTCTTAGGCACTACTCATTCTATTCTGTTACAGACAGAAGAGGATTGCATGAATCCTGATAGATCTACTTTCCTCAGATATCTCAAAATACTGTCAATTCATATAAACATGTATCTGAAAATGAGAGTAATATTGTTACAACTGTTGTTCAGAATGAACACTCCATGGCTCATTCTAGAGTGTGCAAGACTCTAGAGCTGGAAAGCAATGCTTGTTTTCCCTCCCTTTGTCCTTTTGACAGTAATTTCACATAATTTGTTTGGGCATTTCTGAGTTCCAAATACCAAGCATAGTAAGGGAGCCATTTGGTGATATCATATGTCAGTCTTTATTTACATGTTTTGTCTAATTTCTTGTTGGATAAGAATACATCGACTTCTGCAAATCTTTTCATTGGCCAAGTTGAATGCACTGAACAGAACAGTGAATCTTTAAATAAGTTCTGTGATACACTTATAACACTTGAAAGATTATGTTTGTAAATCTTTTGATAAGGGCCCAAATTAAATATTCATAAAATTATTCAGATTTATGAATATTCACTAGATGGATTCAGGGTACTATTTATTAAAGCTAAATACATATGAAGAATTTGATCATGTGCCCCTCCTTCAGTTTGGGGTTGGCTACTCTTCAGGATCTCTGAAATGTGTCCTTCCCTTCTGAGGTCAGTTGCAAGTTATCCATTAACTTGGCAAATGATATTGTCTCAGGAACTTTCAGTTTTTGGCTTAGACCCAGGGAAATCCCTGGGAAATAACAAAGCAAGATTGTCTATATACAAAAGCAAGAGACTTGTTTATAGCATATTTAAAGCACTTAATCCACATCGTAAAGCCCGATTAAGTAAAATAAACACCAAATTGTAAAAGGAAATAATAAATAAACAAAACCAGATCCATTGCTAACTGGGTGGGATATTTGCAACCTAACTTGAGGTAGACTTATTATTACTCAATATTGTTTTAAAATAAGGAACAGGAAGTGGAGCAAGTTAGGTTGAGTTTTATCTGCTAACTTCCTGTTGAGACCCGGGCAACTTGTTCCAGTACTTTGCATCTCAGACAGTTACTATTGTTACTATTGTTAATAAAACATGATCCTGCTAAGAGTTATGTGACTGAGTACAATTCCCTTGCTCATAGACAACATGGGCAGAATATGATGGGCTTGCCTTATTGTTTATTTTCTGCTTGAGTCTGACCAACATTTCTTGTTTTCATAGCAACCTAACCAGATGACAGCCGTCTTCCTCTTACCCCATAACGTCTGTGTTTTAATTTGCTTCTTTTGGATAACACTTTCCACCTATGGTCCTTTGTGGAACAATTTATGCATATCTGTATTTAAGTTTTCTCTGTAATGCACTTGAGCTTAAGGCTTTTCTATACGGTCCATGAATTTGCTGATAAATTCAATTAATATTTTAGCAAAAGCTTACTTTGTGCAAAATTTTGCACATAGCCATAAATAAGCATAAGAGATGTTTTCTACTTCAAAGAACCTACAATAAAGCAAGGATTAAAAGTTCACTAAGTAACTACAAAATAAGACTGGACAAAAAGCCTGTACGTATTTGATACATCGAGAATGAAAACGATCGCTAATGCCTCTTCTCTGCTCAGTCTCTGCTTTTCTAAGAGCTCTGCATGCGTTGGTCATTTAATTCTTCCCACATTCTGAAGACATGGGCATTATTATAAACTTTAGTTTACAGAAAAAGAAATTGAGGCACAGGACTAAGTAATTTCCTCCAGGTATAACAGCTTGTTAATGGCAGAGATGACCCTTAAGATGAAGCACTGTGTAACTTGGTTCCTATCCTCTCATACAAACTTTACCTGGGCTCTTCCATCTTCCTGTGTAATGCTGGACCCCAAGGAACACTATTCAAGGTAGGAGGAGGTGGCTTAGAATCAATTTATTGAGTTTTGTTTTTGACTTGTAATAAGAGAAAAAAAAATCTTAATTACAACTGGGGTGCTCTGATAACACTATTTTGAGAAGGTAGCATCTGTAAAGCTACTTAAAGAACAGATGGGATTTTGGGGTAGTTTTCAATTTTTCTAATAATAAAAACCATATAAGCACAGTGTACAAATTTTAGAAAATACTAAAAAACACATAGAAGCAATTAAAAATCACGTAAAATATCTATACTCAGAGTTAATAACCATTAGCATTTTGGTATGTATCCCCTGGGTATGAGTATGGGTAATTTCTCTTCTTCATGTTTTGATGTATTCTTCAAACATTTTTCAATGCAAGCAGCTATGTTTACACCAAGAAAGAGAAAAAAAATAGCATGATACTTTAAAGATATATTTTCAGTCATGAGCTCTTCTTCTAGAAAGTTTCCCTTAGGGAAAAAATCAGGAATGGATATAATACAAATATTTATAAATTTCAATAAACACTTTTATGGTAAACCTTTTAAATATAAATGTAACTGCCTACAAATTTGTTGATTTAATAATTGCCTTCTCCTGCTACATATGTTTTTGTAATTCAACATTATAAATATACCTTTTTAGGTAACATTATGATTTCATACATTAAAATAGAGAAGAGGAGATAATGTTTCAAAGGCTCCCCATAGGGCTGAGTTGGTGTTGCTCAGCCTGGAGTTATTTCTCACCAGCCTCTTGGAGAGGTCAATGAACTATCCTCCATTAAATAACATGCTGGTTACTCTTAGATTACCGTGACCTGACATAAAAAATTTAAGGGAGGAAGAACTTATTTTAGCTCAGAATTTTTGGTCTTATAGTCTTTATCTCCACTGGTAATGAGTTGTGGCAAGGCAGAACATTTCAGCAGTGGGAGCAAGTGGGAGGGATACTCACATCATGGTGGATAGTAAGTAGAGGAAAAGACAGTAAGGGGTCAAGTGCATGATGATCCCTCCTCCAGTCACCTACTTCCTCCAGCAATATCCCACTTTCTTCAATTTCTAGAACCTTCCAAAAGAATACCACCAGCTGGGAAACAAGCTTTCAACACGTAAGCCTCCTTGGGAAGACACATTATATCCAAAATCATAGCAGCTAGAACTGAAAGGAAACAATAGAAACCATTTACAGATGGATTACATATCTCCTCCTATTCTTCTGCTGTGCCATTCTCCATTTTCTGTTAACAGTGACCAAAACATTACAACACCCTTAACAATGACAGTATGACATAGTTGAAGTTTGTCTGCCTTGCCACATGGAAGACTGACACTACACATTGCTACTGACCTTCAACAGGCAGTAGCTTTGGATGTAGACACCATGATTAAAACGTTCAGGAATCAATCATCCACTGTCAATGTAATGATTACAGAGAGATTTGCCCTGGCTTTGTGGTTTCTGTTTTTTTGTTTGTTTGATTGATATTTGTTTGTTTTTAAGATAGAGTTTCACTCTGTAGTCCAGGCTGACCTGGAACTCACTATGTAGCCCAAGTAGGCCTCTAACAGCAGTCCTCTAGGCCTCATCTTCCCAAGGGCTGATACTACAAATATACACGTTTTAAAATCTTTGTTTTCTAAGAATAAGAAAAAAAATACATCATTGATTTTGTTTCCTTTTAAACCACAATATATATTCGTTTTACAAAATACATTCTTTCTACAAAATTCCTGTGATGTAGAGATGAATCAAGGAACCAACCTTTACCCTTCCTCTTCCTCCCCTTCCCTCAGTTCCCAAGTACCTACTGACCCGAGTTTGGTGTCTATCTTTCAACCTTCATCTGTGTTTTCCTTTTGGACATGTACAAATACAAACGTTTGAAGCCTCTCTGTGCCATTTTCTCCTCATTTTAACAGTAAGTTAAAATTATAAGTAAATTACAGAGTGCTATGGGTCCTTTTTAAAAATGACATCTACTTTAAAAAAACTAAAGCATGATATTTTAATGAACAAATGAATATCTTAGTAAAAAAAACAATTTTATGTATGCAAAGGGAAAAATTTTACTAGAAGAAAACACCAGAATTGGAATCAAGAGGTAAAACAATGCTAGTAATTTCAACTGTGTTGAAACAGATTGCCCTACAGAGAGCTGAGACTGAACTCACAGTTGCTGAACAGTGTCAGGCAGCCGTGGTTTCCAGCATTGCAGTATTTAATATCACCATGAAATTGTAGGTTTCATTACAGAAGTTCCATAATTTAGCTAATTTTCTTTCGCTTTACTGTGCTATCTTATAATTATCTTTTGTTTATTTCAAAGACTATTTTTATTATTTTATTGAGAGCAGTGTTTGAATTTAAATTATTTATCAAAAAATGTTTAATTAAACAAGCTGATCTTGTCAGTTTCTTTTCTTTGTTTTACAGGTTTTGGGTGTTATTTATATATTCCTTGCATGATTGTCTTTGTTTTACTCATTATTCACTATGGATTTCTAGGTCTGATATCTGTCCACATACAGTGCAAGTTTCTTTTTTTGTTAGTTTCTGAGACTCTCTCTAGTGCTATCTATGATGTCATAAGGCTTCTCTGAGATTTCAAACTTTGGCATCATCAATTTTATATGACCAGATTATAGATGTCTGACTAATGTGGGTGGGTGCTTATGGACATGTACAATCTCGTCTCTCTGTCAGTTTCCTATTTTAGGAGAAATCAAGGGTAAAGCCAAACCATTCAGCAAAGTAAGAAGCATGTTTGGCTTCTTCTCTGGTATCAGGAGGAATAAGAAACAGATCAGCTGAAGTGGGGGCAGATGTAAAGAATCCTGAAGGTAAAAGAAAGCAAAATTTAGGATTTGTATTATTCACTACAATTTTAAAATAATTTGACATGTACTGTTTATTATTAAATTGATTCTAAGAAATAGATACTATGTTTCCTTTACAAATGAACCTTAACGAGTTTATAATCTATGTCCAGGACATTCAGCTTATAGACAGAAAATCCAAGATTTACTCTTCTACCTTAAAGAATAATCAAAGCTTAACTTCATATGAGACTTAATCTATTGGTAATGTGCGTAATAGATTGCAGAAAGGATTAGTTTTCCTTATCTCTTGAGGATGCTGTAACGAAATACCATAGGCTCAGTAACTTTTGAACAGTAGAAGTTTATTTGGAGATTGGCGAGTATTAGACCATCACTGGCAGATTCACTCTCTCCTTCATAGGTAACTCTGACCACATGCTCATACGTGGGATACACAAACAAGCTCACTGGAGACTCTTTTATAAACATGTCCGTTTTGTGTTTATATGTGTGAAACTATCATGATCTGATCACTTCCTGAAGGCACCAGCTCTTAGCACTATTGCCTTGGGGACTGGTGTTCAATGCATGAGTCTTGAAGGAACACAATCCACAAGAAGATCCTCCTTCCCTTCTGATGCAGCTGTTCTCAGACACTAAGCATCACAGGAATTCAGGAATGTACTCAGGGGTGTGAAGTCCTTGGCCAGACTGTGGAGTTTAGCTACCACTGTATTCCCCATCTCCAAGCTGAAGACTTTAGGGCAGTCACTTAACCTTCTCTGCATCTCTCTTTCCTTTGTCTTTCTCACAGTTTTATATATA
>NW_008360332.1:3793803-3831727 GCF_000622305.1 Nannospalax galili
TTTGGCAAAGAAATCAAAGCCAGTCCCTTTGTGCGGCAATTTGACTTCAACCTTGGTAACCTCCTGAGTGGCGTTTCCTCTGGGCTAGAGACAGTGAAAAGTTCTGGGAGGAGATGTCCAACATCTTCCAACTGAATCTTACTTTTGTTTGAACTATTATAGCACAAGTGCCTTACTTTTTTTGGTATTTGTCTCAATATTGACAGGCACTGGATGGGTTGTTCTCTTTTACCTTGGTACCTACAAAATTATTTGTTCTGTTGTTCAGGGACTATCGATTGGAGAATGTTTATTGATGACAGTAATTGTTTCAATGACAGATCAGGAAGAAGTGTGACAGACAGCTTATCTTTGTGCCAAACAAAATGCTTTAGAGAATTTCTAACCTGGGGAAAGTTTCACCACATTACTCCTCCAAAGAAAATGCTGGCATAGAATTTTCTATAATCTACCTTCAAATAATCTGCCCAAAGTGATTATGCACTACTAAACCTATAAGCATTCCAAACTAGCAAAGATGCTCTGCAATGTTGACCCTGCTAAAAGGATTCAGTGAGGCTAACCTTTTACTCCCAGCCATGGGCTACCCACACTGAGAAAACAGAATACATCAGAAGAGAGAGCATCCCAGGCATTTTATTGTTTACATCATCTTTTGCACTACATATGATCCCGAGAGAGAGTCTGAGACAAACGGTGAAAGAGAACATCACTTACTACTGAAGGCAACTCAACTTCTAAGTGCAGTAAAACTTTTGATATGTCATTCATGATTTCCTAGACCTTCTAAGAATCTTGAACTGAGAATCATGTAAAGATAAGTTAAAAAAAGGATTTTCAATCTTTTGAGAGCCTCAAGCTTCTTACTGACTCCTGTGCTCCATAGTATAGCATGTATGTACCAAAAGAGCCTGATAAGGTGTGCTCAACAATGTCAGTGGACAGAATGATGACAAGATCTTACTCTCCTCCTCCTTCTCCTTCCCCTCATCCTCATCCTCCCCTCCCCCTTCTCCCCCTCATCCTCTTCTTCCTTCTTCATTGTACTTGTGGTTTAGTTAAGTGCCATATCTCTGAGCCTTATCTCTTCATTTTGAGATAAGTTCTTCCTAAGATGCCCGGGTTACTCTACATTGCCATCTATTTCTGCCATAGCCACCCAGATAGCTGGGACTAGAGGTCTGCCTCACTAATCCTGTCTCCCCAGTGTCTTATTTTTAGCAACATGATGTCACTGCAGTAGTTTAACTTTTGAGAACTTCATGTGTTCCTTCTGTTACCTACTATATATTGCAGATCCTAATGTTCCCACTATTACCATTTGTATCTTTCTTGACTGATTGTGAAACAACTACACTTGTAACGTCAAGGAGGTATTCTAGCCAGAGTAACAGATGAAGGGTAAAATTTTGGTTTCTGAAAGAGAATGAAGACTCAGTGAATGAATGAATGAATGATGACGACTCAATGAAAGAATGAATGAAGACTCAATGAATGAAGACTCAATGAAAGAATGAATGAAGACTCAATGAATGAATGAAGACTCAATGAATGAATGAATGAGTGAACACTCAATAAATGAATGATGAAGACTCAATGAATGAATGAATGATGAAGACTCAATGAATGAATGAAGACGCAATGAAAGAATGATTGAAGACTCAATAAAGACTCACCCTTGAAGACTCTTCAGACTATGGCCTCTCTAGGATATCTCTTTCAGAGGCTGACTTTTGAGAAAATCCATGAAGTGAGCGAAGGATCAAGCCTTAGAGATTTTTGGGATAAAAGTGCTCTGGAGAGTGGAAAAGACCTGGAAAGCACCCTGTCACAAGAGGTAACTACTGTGTCACAAGAGGCAAACATGATCAGAGAGCAACCATGATAAGGAAATAGTGTGGGATGAGGTCCCTGGGGCCAGGGAAGGGCTGGGGGGCGTGAAATGATATTGCATAATCTTGTTGTTCAAAATTTTAGTTGTTATTCATAGTGTTATGGAAATTAGAGAATTTAAGAGAAGAAAAGAGAGCTCATGTTTTCACAATTTTAAATTTAGTTTTTATTTAAAATTTTATGTGTGTATTTTCCCTGTGTGTATAAGTGCACCATACGCATGTAATGCCCCCAGATACTAGAAGAGGGCATCAGATCCCCTGGAACTGGAGCTACGGATGGTTGTGAACTGCCATGTTGGTTGGTGCTGGGAACTGAACCTGGGTCTTCTACAAGTGTAGCCAGTGTCTTCACCATTGAGCCATCTCTCCAGCACCGAATTTACATTTTTTAAAATAAACTTTTAATTTCAGATAGTTTTAGACTTATAGGATTGTTACACAAATAGTATAGAGGGTTTGCATACAGCTCACAATCAATTTCCTCTGTCACTTACTCTTACATTCTGCCACAATTAACTCATCAATATTAATTCTTGTCAAGTAACATCTATACAAAATCATACTTTTTTACGTTTTGCCTCTATAAATGCACTACTTCAGGTTCACATTCATATTGCATGTGGTCACTGTATCTGCTGACACTTTTCTAGAAAGGAGTGTTTCTCACACTTCCCTTCTGTTTGATGCTGTGGACACTTGAGACTTCAGGTCAGCTAAGGTGTGGAATATGTACTTACTTGGAGCTGTCTGTTTCATCTCAAGATTAGAAGGAACTTTTCTAGAGGAAAACAACAGAGAACAATGCTATTATTACCACACTGAGGCATCATTATTACCAAGATTTGGCACTGTTGAGGATCTCCATCAACCTACTTAAGATGTGTGGTCAGGTTTTACCACTGAACGGTTAATTTGTGTCCCCTGTCTTTTCTTTAAAATAAAGAGATTCTTTGTAGCCTACACTTGAGGAATTGGGATCTGTGCTCCTCTGGAGAGATTAACTTTATAAATTACTTTGAAATCTGCAGGGGAGTTTTGTTCAAATTTAATTCATTTATTTAATTGCCTGTGTTTATGAAGATTTACTGTCTTCTTTATGTTATAATCCAGTGCTGTCTGATTTCACCCCTCCTGTCAGTCATTATGGCCTTGGCATTGAGAACTTTGGCCGTTGGCTCATGTGTTCTGCTTCATTCTCACCACTGAGTGTGTGTGTGTGCGTGTGTGTGTGTGTGTGTGTGTGTGTGTGTGTGCATGTGTGTGTTTGAATACTTCCTTAGTTTCTCGTACTACTAAATGTTGTCTTGAATGCTTGAATGTTTCTTGTCTTGCCTTGGACAAGAATCAGCTACTTTTCAGAAGCTCCAGCTTCCTTTATTGGAGAAACCAGAGCCTGACTGCTGCGTGTGCTCATCACTGGGTATATTATTAGATGGATTTAATTGCATGGATCCTCTCAGCTGACAGAGAAAGCACTACAGTCTCAGAAATGTATCTTGGGTGGTTTCATCATTGCACAAACATCAGAGTGCACAGGGTCATGAATTACAGCATCACTAGGCAATATAATCTTATGAAACCAGTCATAAATGTGGTCCATTATTAAGTAAAATGCCATTACTTAGTTCATGACTATAGATCACTTCAGTGATATAATTATGCTCAAGTCATAATTTTATAAGTATATACATATGTATTCATTTTTGGCATTGATGGGATTCCTGAAGACAGTCATGGCAAAGATGTAGATAGGAGTATAAAAAATCTAGACTCCAGGTCTGGAAAGATGGTTCAGCAGTTAAGAACACTGACTGCTCTTGCAGAGGACCTGGGTTCAATACCCATCTGTAACTCCAGTTCCAGGGTATTCAACACCCTCTTCTGGTTTCTGTGGGCGTTGTAGGACCTGGGTGTTCTTGAAGGCAGTGCGCTCATACACATAAAATAAAAATAATCAATAAAATACAAAACCTAGACTCCAAGTGGTAACAGTACTCCTGGAAAGGTGGGATATAGGTGAGAGGCAAGTTGCTGGTTGTATTTTGTCAACAACACAAACTAGAGACCCCTGAGGGGAGAGAGCCTCAGTTGAGGAATTTCCTTCATCAGACTGCTCTATGGGCATAACTGTGAGGCATTTTCTTGATTACTGTGCAATGTGGGAAGGTCCAGCTCACTGTGGCCAGTGCTACTTACTCCTGGGCAGGTGGGCCTAGGTTGTCTAAGAAAGCAAATTGAGCACAGGTCAGGGGAAGCAAGACAGAAAGTACCATTCCTCCATGATTTCTGCTGTAGCTCCTGCCTCCAGTTTCCTGCCTTTAGCTCCTGCCCTGACTTCCATCAATGATAGATTGTCACTTAGAGGTGTAATATGAAATAAACCCTTTTCTCCCCAAGTTGCTTTTGGTCAGAATGTTCGATCACAACAATAGAAAGCAAACTAGATATTTAACTAAGTATTGAGAACTAAAGAAAAATGTTAGCCCAAAATCACTTCAAAAATGAAACTTAGTTTATTAAGATGATGACATTCACACAAACAGTGCATTTCAGAGTTGGTATTTATTTGAGGTCAAGTTAGTGAGTGTCATTTTGGGTAAGCAGAGTTTGTGGCAAGCGAACCTGAGTGGAAATCTTCAACTGTCACTTTCAGGATAATAATGTTGGGTGTTATGTCGCCTTCTAATTCTAATACTCATGGAGTAGATTTCCAAGCATCTGAAGGCCCTTCTTTGTCTTGTTTTCAAAAACTTAGCCAGCAGTGACTATGTAAAGGCTGACAGTTGAATGTCACCTCCACTTTGGTGTTAGCTCAGTACCTTAGTTTGGTAGCGGGCTTGCTGCAAAGAAGATTAAAACTTTCTTTGTGCTCATGTTAAAATTATTCGACTATTCATTTTTCCATTTTCTTTTCTTTCGTATGTTTTCTTTAGTTTTGGATGATAATCGTTGGCACTTCGTCTTTGTTTTCCTTCGATTATTGATGATCTATTGTGTCCCACTGAAACAGTTGAATGATAAATATTTTAATTCTGATACCACTTGTACATTAAACTTTTCTTACACATTAAACAAATAAGAACATCATACTTTCAAAGCTTATCTTGGCAGGTAATGAACATTATTGAATGTAATTGATAAGAGCATTTATGGAGAGTGACTAAACATTTAATAGTTTCACTCTTCATTGCCTATAAGAAAATAGAGGGATTGTAAATACTGTGCATGATATGGCCAGATTTTATAATTCATTTATTATGAAAAATTGATTGAGATGATGAAGTTGTCATATGTTACCATGTTACTCTCAAAGATCCAGTTAATGCTTAGTAATGTTTACATATCCCACATGAAAAGGCTTGGATTGACTTGATAAAAACTAACAGCTGCTAAGATCTGGTTCTTTTGTAATGACTTCAAAGGAATTGGATCAAAAAGGAAATCTTTAATAGAGTACATCACACATTAATATCTAAAGGAATCAGTTCAATGGACTATATTTTGTAGATAAATCTTCATCTAAGAAATTGGTATAACCCCTACTGTTGTTCAAATGTAATATGATCCCTAAGTGGGATCAAGAGTGTGTATAATTTGCTATATGTACATGTAAGGATATTGATATGTTCAGTTATTGGGGGTTCTTCAGGATCTATTTCCATAGGCCAATTTAGTGGTAGGCCAATTTTTTTTAATGCTATGCTTATGAATACTTTTACAATTGGAAAGTTTTTTTCCCGTTTTCATTGTGTGTATACTGTGTGATATGCATATTTTGGTATATGCATGTTTTGTATGTATGCAGGCCACAAGTCTGTGGGCATATGTGCACTTGTTTTTGTATCAGTGCAGAAGTCCAAGGTACATGTCAAAAATTATCCATCATTGCTTTCCAACTTTTTCATTGAGGCAAGGTCTGTCTGTAATCCCAGAGCTCGCCGATATGGTTAGCCAGCTTGCTCTGGGTGTTCCCTGTCTTTGTCATCAGAGGCAGAAATTACACATGGACTGCCATACCCACCTGGTATTTGAGTGGTTTTAGGGGAACTGATCTCGAGTCCTCAAGCTTGTGTGGCAAATGCTTTAAACCCCGAGTCATCTCCCCAGCCTTGCAACTGAAGAGTTTTTATGCACACAGTATCTCATTTAATCTTCAAAATACCCTTATACTATCAGTTTTGAAGATATGATTATTTTTAGTAATGATAGGTATTGTTTGCAATGTAGGAGAAGAGTCAGAGAGCCACAGCTGATCAATAAATGAAGGGCCAGGTCCAGAACTTTAGGCTTTTGACTTTGGGGGCAACACTTTCATCTGGAACCTATATTATTAGTATCCAAAAACAATGAATATTGTGTCACAGGATCATTATCTTTAAGCTTCAACTTTTTCACCTATAATACGGGCATAGGTTCCAATCTAAACTGTATGAATTATTTCATGAAACGTCATAGATTATTTAATTCTTGAAGACCCCTTTTCTCTACATAGATCCATCTGAACCTAAGTTGATAGTTCACAGTTTTGAAAGTTAGCCAAGAGGAAGCAGCTTCCATGTCCACAATTTTTATATTTTATTTATTATTTTTAAATTTTATATGTATGAGTATATTGCCTGAATGTGTGTAAGTGCAATGCCCACGGAGGTCAGAAGAAGGTGTCTGATTCCCCCGAACTGGAGTTATGGATGGTTGTTAGCCACCATGTGAGTGCTGGGAATTGAACCTGGGTCCTCTGCAAGAGCAGTCGGTGCTCTTAACTGCTGAGCCATCTCTCCAGCCCCCCATGTTCATATTTTACATATAATAACTCACACATTTAGACTTTAAGATTGGACGTGAAATTTTCTTTCCTACTGAAGGACATATTTTCCAAAAATGCATGTGCATTATTATAATCAAGAACACTTAAAATATTGAAAAAGTTGTATTAGGCAGACTAGTATATGCTATAAGGAGGTTTTAAATTCCTACATAAATTTTAGAACTTTGTGCATGTTTTAAAGACTGTCGCATGGAGCAGAGAGAAATAATTGCAGGAGGAACAGAAGGTAGTGTCCTCTTTGCATTGCTATGACAGAATACTTGAGAGAGGCGTAGAGTTTAGAGGAAGATTGAAGCTCAGAGTGGTAGGGGAAGCTTGTTTAGAAAAGAGATAGAAGAGCAGAAAGAATTATCAGGCCAACTTATCAAGCAGAATTTCTGTACTCTAAGAGATTGCACCACTGGCCAGGGAGTCTGGGGAGGAACAGTTTCTCGTTAAAGGGACAGTTATCCTGTCTGTCTCTTTAGTATGAGCCTGCCTTCCTAGGAGTGGTCCTACCTTCTGGAGGGGAGTTCCCCTGACAGGCGATTAATCCTCTTGATTGTATTAATTCATTTGTTTGGGGGAGCATGAACAGTTAGGTATCCACCCAAGCCAGAGATTACATCGTCTTGAGCAGAAGGATCTAGATTTCCATTAATTAGTCTTCACTATTGCCATGTCATTCCCTCCATTGAAGAGGTAGCAATAAAGCCATTTGGGAGGGAGGCTGAAACTGGGGAATAGATATGACCCATTTTACTATGACAATCTAGAAACCCAGTTCCTCATCAGAATGGATTATGAATGTTGGTGGGTGGTGGGCACAGCCATCTTCTGGAGATAGTTTATTTCCCAGAGTTCAGCTGCCGTTACAATTTCAGCCACCTTTGTTTTTAAACCTGTGGCCCATTATTCTTTGCAATTTGAAGCATTGAAGTAAAATATGCTTATTAAATTTTAAAATTCTTTAGGATCATTTTTTTGTAAAGAGCAATTCTATAAAAATATGAAAGCTGAAAAAGTAATACTTAAAAAATATGAAAGCAAAATAGTGTTGCATATGTTGAAATGTAAGATAGTCAAGGTTGTCAGCTCATGGAAATTCACTCATTTATTGTTTTAGTAGCTGCTTGTGTTTGTTCTAAAGTTGCTGGGACTGCAGTAAACCAGTCAGCACAGAGGCCTGTTTTCCTGAAATTTAGGTGGGAGAGAGTAACAGTGACCATGTTATCAAATAAATAAAGAAAGAAGATGCTTTCTCATGTAGTTAATTGAAAAGACAGTGTAGAATAATTGGATTCCTCATGACTGAAAGATAAAACACTAGTTTTGGTCAGGGAATATGTCCCTGGAAATGTGAAAATTAAAATTCACTTTTATTTCAATGAAAATTTTCAAGAAAAATGTAAACCTATACTCTTTTTCTCAGAATTATAGGGATAATTGCTTAAAACATTTGGAACCCAAAAATGTTACTAAATCCTAAAATATAAGAACTAAGAGCAGTTTAAGAGTTTGTCTGCTTGAATATAAAATTACAAAATTGAGCATTTTCAAAGGAATGGTGATTTGTCCATAATTTCACACCAAATTTAGAAGAACTACAGAGTAATATAAGAGTGTCTAGATTTTGAGATCTGTGTTCTTGAAATCATCTCTTGTCTGAAGAAAAGCACGTTTCCATAAACACAGATTCAAATATATCAATACCATCACTAACTCTCTAAAACATTTTACTTTAAAATATTTGAAATATTAAAATATTTGTAAAACACTTCAGTGTTTTTAAGTTTTATTTTGTGCGTGCGTGTGTGCGTGTGTGTGCTTGTGGAGGCCACAGAGTGCCTGGAGCTGAAGTTACAGGCAGTCATGAGCCACCTGAACTGGGTGCTGGGAACTGGACTCATTTTCTCCAGAAGAGCAGCAGGAGCACTAAACTGCTGAGCCACCTCTTCAGCTTCTCAGTTTCTTTTTCTTCTCAACTATTTTTTTTGGTCTTTTTGAGACAGGGTCTCCTGTAGCCCCAGCTGTCCTGGAACTCACTATGTAGACCAGGCTGACCTTGAACTCACAGAGATCCGCCTGGCTCTGCCTCCCTAGTGCTGGGATTAAAGGCGTGTGCCACCACACCTGGCAGTCTTCTCAACTATTTACTAGATTTTTTTAAATTTATTTTTATTTTTTAGAAGAAGCATTTCAATACAGCTTTAACATACTCAATAACAACTTCCAGAGCAAAGATACATCTCTTTCAAAAGTGCCTATTTAATTTTTAGGTTTACTGTTGAATTAATACAGTTATACAATATTGAACTCAGTGTAAACCCTGTAAGACATAAAATTGAATGAATTTTTAACCTTTAAGAAAGATCTCCATATCATTTCATTTTAAAATATACTGTTTCTTACAGAAAGACTCATTGTTTTTGCTAATAACTTAGATGTTGGCGCATGCCTCTTTAATCTGTATGTATCTGATGATTACTAGTTATGGTTGATTGCACTCGGACCCTTGGCACCTGTAGTATGGATATAAAGTCATTGGGTAGATTTCAATGGTAATGTTTATCACCTCTACTACTTAACATGATGTAAATTTTTATGCTTCCTCCTCAAATATAACTTTTAAAAAAATTTGTTGATTTTTTTAATGTGTATATCACATGAACATCCCAATCTTATTCATCTATATACCCACTTCCCAGATGGCACCCTCCCATAGCCTCCCTCTCCCCACTAGAGCCCTTATACTCTGCCTTCCCTGCTACTGTCTGCTGTGTTGTCAGCACCCCAGCTGTTCCCCAGTACTTGCCCTTCTGGTGAATCTAGTCAGCCTATCTAGAGGTCTTTGTTTTAGGAAGGTCAGCTGTTCCTCATCTAGCAGCAATCTGTTGTCAATATTTCTTTGGATAAGATTGGGGTCTGCTGTTCAATTTCCCAGTTCTATGCTGGGTTACTATCTGGGAGTCCCTTTGGCCACCCTGGCCAACAACTCAAAAGAAGGTATCGCTTGTCTGGCATTGTTGCTTGTTATGTAGCCTTTAGCTATACATATGGACTCTTAAAAAATTACATTGGCCCCATTAATCTTTGGTTATACTTTCCTTTTGGGTGTTTAAGGCCATAAAAGACAGTAACTAAAGATAATACTAAGGTAGGGCCTACTCACCTAGAAAACTTTAAACAGAGAATTTGAAGCAAAACTATAATAATTAAGCATAAAAACTATATCAAACTTGTTGGTCATGCCAACATATACACAACAAATTAGGTATTTTTTATTTTCTAACTCAAAGAAGCTTAACAATTTAAAGATAAAAGACTCAGATTACAATGATAATTTATTATGTGAGTGTTTCATTGGTCACATAGAAAAATACAAAGGCTATCCTGTTCAGTCAGAGTTCATAGGTGCCAAAGCTTACCAGTTGCTGTGATGATAGCCTCCATCCATGGTGTCAGGGGACAGTGTTATCGTGATTTGGTTACTTAAAAGCTCTTTGGAACGAGAAGGTAGCAAGTGATGAATTCTACAGTAGGGTCATCTGAGAACAGGGCAGTCTCTCTCTTCCATATGTCTGACATAATAGTGGAAGACATTCTACAGACACCTGACGTGAACTTACAGTCTCACAGTTCTCTAAGAGAATCTGTGTTCCATGAACACTGACTTAAAGAGAAATGTAATGGCATTAAGTGATAGAAACAAAGAAACTGGTACTAAATAAAAGAAACCAGTACCCACAGCACATTCAGACATTTTAACTCTTGCATTTTAGGATTTGGTAACATTTTAAAATTCAGTAAAGTGTTAGACAATTATCCCTGTAATTCTGAGAAAAAGAATATAGGCTTACGGGATAAAGGCTCTCAAGTGGAGATGCACTTTAAAGGAAGGGACCGAGAAGCATGAGTTTTGTGTAAGGGTGGGATTTGATTAATCAGGTGACGTTGCATTACGGGATGGGTCACCATAGACTGCCTTCACCTCCCATTCCATCCTTCTTTCTCAAGGTCTTGGATAGAGAAGGAAATGACAAAGCTATCTCTTAATCTTTTCCCTGTGTGATACCTCTTCTGCAGCGAGAAATCAATAGCTTCAGTTAGAAAAATCACAATTCCATGTCTGGGGACAGCCTGAAACTTTCTACAACTTCTGCAAATTCTTGAGAAGTCATTTCTCTGGGTCCTGAGACAGTATCATCCTCATCCAGTGTGAACTTTAATGTAGAATGGCATCATTTTCTCACCAAGTCCAATTAGGAAGCTTTTTAAGAAAGCTTCCTACAATTGACTGGAGTTTACTGCGTTGAACTAAAATGAGGGGCTGCTGAGGGGAGCCTGTCAGATTTCCTCTCCATCTTCTGTCTTCTCTTCCTTTCCTGATTCGGTTTCTTTTCTTCTCACCCCTGTAATCTTCTATGGTTTCTGCTACTTCACAGTCCCCTAGTGTCACAGTCTCAACCCCAGGGACCCAAATGGAAACATAAAAATATTTCTTAGGAGAAACCAGAGTTATCCCTGAGAGACTCAAATAGAAATGGTTTTTCTCCATTCAAATATTTAGTCACAGCACCAGATTCTTATTTAAGGCTTGGAGAGTGCAAAGTAGCATAGATGCTTTGCAGAAGAAAACAGATCACAAATCTGGATGCAGAGCTTCTTTGTTACCTCACAGAGATGATATTAGAAGCACAGGCCTGAGCTGGTACCCACAATAACCTAGTCCAGCTAATACTCACATGACAAGTAGAAAATCAGGTCTCTGAGACCAGGCAGAAGGGAGGAGAGCCACAGTCTTTGTGTTGAACCTCAGCAGTGGTGTCAAGAATAGGAAACTCACCTTAGAGAAGATTGTCACTCATATACTACTTGGGGAATTAGAATTTCTGCCAGGACGGGAAAGAAAAAGGGAGCTAGGTGTCAGGTAGAAAAATGGTCATTCTCTCGGGAATTCTTCAGCTAGAAGGAATTTGAGGGGAAGCCAGGGTTCCTACAATGCCACACATGATGGCTAGTCCCGAAAATAATCTCTGTTATTGCTTTTGTGACCTTGTTCCACGTCTCAGTTTGGTATATTTTAAGAAAATCTTTGATTATGTTTGCATTGTACCAGCTTTTACTTTTTACATGGTTCTGAGGTTCAAACCCAGGTCCTCATGCTTGCAAGGACAGTATTATTTTGACTAAGCCACCTTTCTAGCCTCTCCTGTTCATCTAGGTGTGACCTGACTGTCACAGGACTCTGTAGTAGAGCTGCCGCCTCATTCCTGGGACTGTTTAGACTTCAACAGTGGCTTTCTTATAGTCTCAGAGAAAAGTCCTAGTGTCTCCATTCATTGTTGATTGCCAGGAGGATTTTTTAAAATCGTGCAGAAGGCCACAGGAAGATGAAGCATTTGGGGAAGTTAAATGACATCCCAGTGAATCGTATGCCATTTCTCCTGGCTCCTTTGCTGCACTTAGGTGATTCCTGAAGGCGGATGTTTCAAAATTGTCACTGGGAATTTTATAATTACAGTGAAACTCTTGGCTGGGGATTAGTTATTCAGTTTGTGAATTACTTTCTTAGTCCTTCCCCCCCTCCAGTAATTCTCTCTCCAATTTTTGGCATTTGTTTAGCTTTCATTATTACGTGCATGGCATTCACTAAACATAATAATGGGAATGCTCGTGAGCTAATAGTTTTGGATATTTACTAGGGTCCTGTGTTTATGGACCTTATACCATTTATACCATTTAAACTTTGGAATGATCCCTGAGATATTTACATCATGAGCTTATTTCATAGTTAGGGCCTATGAAAGGCTAAGTTTTCTATTCTCCCCCACACAATAAATGCCAGTGTTAGGATTTCAGGCATGAGTTTGTCTAGCTCAAGAGTCCTTACCAGTAATTGCTCTGATGCTGTATTTCTTTACAATTTTATTCCTAGGACTATAATCATGGAAAAATGAACAAAGAAGGTTTTTGCATGTCAACCACTGTGGCTGTTTTTGTATGATGACCAGTAGGGTAAGGCTAAGCTACATTTCCCAGAATCCTGTTCCTTTATGGTTGGCCACAGAAGGAGATTTGGAAGGCAGAAGTGAAGAAGGAATCTTAACTGTGTGAAGGTTCCCATGGGTGCTGAGGCACTGGCAGAGTCTAGCCTGCCCGCTTTCCCCACAGCCTCTGTCCAGATGTTCTTCTGACTGCTCGGTACTTTCTAGGAGCCACAGGGACTAGAGTGAAGTCAGTGACTGCAGTAGTGTGAGGTAAGGGTCAGTGAATTAAGGTTAGGTCAGGGGCAAACAGGAAGCCATTCTATAAGATCACAAGATCATGTAAGAACTTTGGCTTTTATATAAAACAAAGTGCCCAGCCTCATATGAGTGGTAGGGCTGGAGCCTTGTAGTGCAGTTGATGTTGACCTACCCATATCCGAAAGGACATTTCTGGATCACGCCATGAACAAAGCAGGAGATGCAGGTAAGTGTGCGGGGCTCACAGACCACTGAAGACTCAGCAGACGGATGCTGTTTGCAGACAACGGCCTGGAGGGGATTACTTAGGGAATGAGTGTCAACAGACAGGTGAGGTGATGAGTAGACAGAGTCTTTCATACTGCCAGTTGCTGCTGAGGGAAATAAGAGAAACAACTAGCAGCAAAGATGGAGGGGAGCACCAGAGGAGGGAAGAAGTGGCATTTTGAATGCCAAGTAGAAGAATCAGTAGAAGGATGAGCAACTTGGGTAAATGATGCCAGTAACCCAAATAAGCTGAGAAATAAGAACTGACAAGAATGAGTTATTTACTATTAACAAAAGAATTCAAGTTACCAAAATACAGAAAGATGACAGTTAAAATATCCTATCACTATTTCTCTTTCTCTGAGGTATCTATTCATGTGGCATTATCAATGCAAAGAGAATACTGCTTTCAAAACCTGCCTGGCTCTTTTTGGTGGAAACAGCCCCATGATTCTCTGTTCCTCTGGCCTTTTCTTCATACCTCCATTGTGACTCTGCTATAATGAATTGCACTTAAAATTAAAACAGATGACTTTTGCAAAATTTGTCCTCTTTGAACAAACTTCAGCTTAAGAAAGTTTGCTGTGCCTGTAATATAAGCCTCATGTGTCACAAGGAGCTATTATTTCTATAGTAATAGCATTTTATCTGATGCACTAATTTTACACATTATATAAATCAAAAGATTTAAACATATGCATGCTCAAGCACATACACACACACACACACACACACACACACACACACACACACACAGGACATATACCTGAGGACAACACTGAGTTTTGTATCTCTCTCTCCTGAGGACAGAACTGAGTTTTGAACCTGTCTCTACCTCCCAAATTCTGGGATTAAAGGCATGTGCTTCCATGCCTGGCTCCTTCCTATGTTTCTTGAAGGCATGATTAATTAATAGGGAAATAGACCTGATCACTCTCTTACCTGAACTCAGAACAACTCTGAATGGTGCCTCTGCCTTTAGACTTCCTTGTAGGACAGGATGGGACATGCGTTGATACTTCACTGTGTCTCACAATCTCTCTGTCCAATCTTGCTTCCTCCCCTTCCCATCCACAAGGCAGTCTCTAATGATTAATCTTTGGGTTGTTAGTCTCTATTTCAGTCCCTGATTCCCGGGGAACTCAACCTACTGCACGCTTGGGCTTAAATGCTTTCAGTGAATGAAGTTTCAGTCTCTGATAATTTTGGTAGAAGGAAGGAGTTAGAGCACATGGCTAGAAGTCCATGTGTGCCGTTTACTAGCCTTGAGATGCTAAGAACCAGAATGTCGGTCAGCATTTCTAAATCCCAACTTCCTCACTTGAAATTGGCATTAACAATCATGAAATAACCCCTAGTTTACAAGCAAAACACTAGCATATTGAGTGACACACTGATGCTCTCAGGATATGGAGGTTATCTGGGTTGAGGAAGACATAATCCCACATCTGAAAGGCTGAACAATAGAATCTGAGCAAATGAAGAATTAATTTGCTTAGGATGCTTTGTTGCATGGGGAAGAACTGAAACTGAAATGCAGGTCTCTTATGTCTCCTACACCATGTTGACAATACTTTCAGTAAACAGTTTGAGAGTGCAAGGATGATGATGTGTAGATAGGGCTGTGTTTTACACATCTGCACTTAGGAAAAAGGTTTCAAAGGAAGTGACTAGAAATGTCTTTAGTTATGAATGTAAAATTTGGTCTTCTATAGACTCTGGAAGAACTTTCAGAAGAGGCCTTGCCTTGCTTTGAGGCACAGTACTCTTGCATCAAAATAGTTTTGACCAACTCTCAGGGACAGGAAAAATATAGAGACATATAGAAAATTATTTAAGCAAACTTTGAGAAGCTGCTGTAGTTTGGTGTGAGTTGTGTTTTTGATCCCAATTTCATAGAAACAAGAGGGCTAAAGACTGAAAAAACAATCTTTATTTTTGAAGCATTTTTGGGAGATGATGGGGGTGTAGTAAGAACTTATGGTTGTATTAACCAAGTTATTGCCATAAAATAAGTCTTTTTGTTCCATAAAATGTCATGTTAATTGTTGTATTATTTTTTTTACCATAAAAACTAAGGCTATAAAATGAACAAAGTCAGAAAATGTTTCCTTATTTTATGTGGATTTTAACTAATACAATAAATGTCTCAATCTAGGTCATAGTTATAAAGTAAACTTTTCCATTTCTCTCTTTAATCAATACTTAACCAATCAACAAATGCTTATCAAGTCTCTACTCTAAACTCTCTAAACTCAGAAGCATCTTTCTTTCTTTATAACCCAGAGTAAACGCTCTTAGTCTATGAACAGATGAACTGTCCCTTTCATATATTTATGGAATACATTTAAAGTATAAGTTAAAGATGGAATTGTCAGGGGCTTTGCTTTGTTTAGGCTTTGAAAACCGACACTTCATCAAAACATTCATTCTTCCCTTTACAGTTGCTTAAAAAGTCTATCTTGATATAGAATAATTTAAAGGTGTAATGGATAGGGAGCTTGCTGAGACTGGCCAAGCATTTAATAGACTTCCTAGTTCTTATGACTCAGGTTGTGGATTATAGAACATATATGTCCCAAATACATTTTGTGTTCCAAGCTTTGAAAGTTAATTAACAGTAGCTGTATTTCACATCAATATGGTGTCACAGGTGAGTGGAATTTTGATGCTTGTTTCTGAACCCAAGCAAGAAATATTGACCCAATTACAAAGAATAAATATCAATAAAACAGCAGGTCTCTGATAAACAGATATAATTACCAGAAGAATCTGCCTGTTTACACATCAGGACCACTGTCTTCATATATCTTACCCTGTTACATAATTATCAAATAGAGCACTAATCCCAGAATGAATAATAGGAGTCACACAGCGTCCCGCCTGGTTAAATATTTTCATCTTGGAGGGAGGACTTTTGTATGTACCATATAACAAAGAATCACTCTGAATCTCTCAACAGTGAACTAGCCTCAAATTGATGTCTGAAAAAAACAATCCACAGCCATCGAGGGGCTAGTTCCAAGCGATTCTTACGTGATTTTCACCATAGTGGAAAAGCTCTGGGTCTGCCCATTTGAAGACATGGTGCGTTTTCATCATTAACTTTTCATTTGGGGAGTGGATTTCCTTTTGAGAAATCAGAAGTCCTTAAAAGAATGGATTTGGCACTCCGACAAGGGCCTCTTTTGCTCTTCAGGCAACTACGTCGGTATTCTTTTTCTAGCAGTGCTGTGACAGGCACAAGCAGAGCAGTTTCTTGCTGAGCTGTGCATCCCCTACAGATGAGAACAGCAGGAGACCAGGCAGATGGCCAAAGCAGAGTAGGAGAGGAGCTGCTAGCACAGCCAAGCCTGCAGAAGGCAACCACAGGATATGGTTTGCGGTGAGCCCTAGGGTGCTCCTTATAGCCTACCGGGTGCAGAACTTGCCTCCATCATTGACCTGGGCTTCTATAGGCATAGAGCTTTAGGCCCCGGCTTTGAGTCATATCTTTGCATCACAATAGATTCGGCCAAGTCTCAGGGTTGGAGTCAGTGTGCAGGTGCAGGGAGCCCCAGGAGTGATTGATAGGCCTCTTACTAGCTGTCATTCAGAAGGCTCTCAAAGCTCCCTCATTGGATGAGATTTTGGTCAGTTTCTGGCCCTGCCATTTTCTTCTTTGAAAAATTCTTTTTGTCCTTTAGGATTTGTGCCACTGCCCTGTAGGCGGAGCAAGATGAAGCATTCCAGTGTCACTCACAAGTCAGTCAAATCATGACAAAAGGCAGAGTTTCCTGTCAGGACCACGGGTAGGGGGAGGGGAGGCCTTTAGACCTGTCTCTTGGAGGGCTCAGCTCTGGGGGTCCTGGAAAGAAATGGTGGGAAGAAGCAGGAAAATGGACTTAAGTGTCCTTTGAGTCAGTGCAGAGTTCAGTCTTCGCTGGTGTTTGTTTTTTAAAACAGCTTTCTAAGTAATTCACACTCAGTTTGCCATGTGACCTCTTGGACACATGTTTTTGGCCTACCGAGAAGATTTTTTTTTGGAGTCTTTCTTAGGAGTGCTGAGTTTGACACTGACAGAAAGGAATCTGAGGTCAGAATTTCTATTTTAAACTTAGGCCTTTGGGATTTATGAAAGATGTTTCCGATATGTTAAAACAGCTGGAAAAGCCTTTGAGATCTGCAGTGCAAGCGAGAGGCTTCCTAATTTGTATTACAGGTGAGGAAACACAGGCCTGAGGAGCTTGGCTGACTTTCTCCTGCACCTTCAGAACTCCAAAAAAAAAAAAAATTCTCTAGGCTCCCAACTACAGAAGGGAAGCTGGCCCCATTCCGAGCCCCACCCCCCTCCCACCCCCAGACCACTGTCACGGTAGGACTGCTTTCGAGGGGCTGGGATCCCTGTCTCTCCTAGGCCCAGCAGAGGGCCTTTCCATCTTGTAAGGCTGAGAGGAGAGTCTCAAGGTCATTAGCTTGGTTTTTCACCGAGTGGGTGGGGCTGGGGTTGGCTGCTGAGCTATTCTGATGACCCAGAAATTACATGTATTCATTTCTTTCTTTTTAGATAAAAGCATTTCTATTCCAGTTTTTCTATGGCTCTTTTTCAAGAGAAGAGAAAAAAAAAAAAAAATCCAACGTCTTTGCTAGCAGACTCCTATTCTCTGAGCAGTCTTTTATAATCTATCTTGATTCTCAGACCATACCTTAGTCTTTTTTTGTACTTTGTATCTTTTAATCACCTAAAGGATCTGACTCAGTGTCCGTCCCTGTGGATCACAGGCTGGTCTCCTTCATCTATGTTTCCAGGAGGAGAGGGAAGGGCCAGGAACCTTTTTTTCCTACATGGGCTCCGGCCCCAACAATATAACTTCCTTTTCTCCAAAGTCTCTTTTGGGCTGTTATTCATTCCTAAGGTTGACTTTTTAGAAATACTTTCATGTAAGGCCAGGAAAACCTGAAGTCATCTCATTATTAAGGCAGTTAAGAAGTTGTCTCATATATGTGTGCATAAATGTCCAGAAGAATATATATAAATATATCTACTTATATAAATATATATCATAGAAAAACATCTTAAGGTATTTTTCTTTATTATGTGCAGTAAAGACAGGCCAAAATGAAAGAAAAAAATCCCCACAAAGTAAGAACATTTAATGATCTTTTTCAATAGTTTTCCTCTAGGAAAAGATGAGAAACTCATAGGATAAAATAATTTATTCTTAAGTCATAGCACATTGAAAGCCTTCTTTATAACTATCCTTTATTTGCGATATTGGTAGGATACAGGCAAATATATATCTCCAGCTACAAAGAAAGAGAAAAGAGTTCTAACTAATAATAACAAAAGTCATTCAAATGGAAAATGCCAATGGGAGGAACAGACCCAAATCTGGTTACTTCTCTGTCTGTGGTTAAGTTTGATCCTAGTCACAGATTCAGGGACCGATTTCTTTTAATTAAGAAGATTGTTGCTCATTTCAATGTTTTTCACTTTCAAAATGATTATTTTCTGTTTTTCATTCTATACTCAAATATATTTGGTTTTGCTAACTGAGATTTATTTAAAACAGTGAATTTTACAGATCATTTTTAGCTCCTTTAACAATGCAAGGCGGTGTTATACATTTAGAATTCTAGGCTGCCTTTCAGTTTTCTACCAAATGCATAGGTGATAAGAAAGCAACAACAGTAAAAATACAGTTCGTTTCCTAAATTAGCTGCTTATGTCTTTGATTTATGTATGTATCCATGAATCTCAGTAGATGAAATTTCACTAGCAGACATTAAAATCCTAAGTTTAGCTTCTCTTTGGTTCACAGTGTCAGTGTGTATCTGAATTCTGATCAACTCTGCACTGTTGCTCCTCTTCTGGTACTGATAGAAAAGAAAGAAGGACAGATTCTGAAAGGCACCAATGGAGCTGTGGGCAGGGCAGAGCAAGCATCATCCCCTCAGTGCATTAGGTTTGAGAATGATGACCACGTGTTACACTTACTATATCACAAAAACATAAACCTTTATGTTAGAGGTTCAAACAACATTTTGGAAGTCTTTATGAGGCTCTAGTTACTTTTCCTTCCTTTTTAAAATCCTTTTTTGTATGTGTATGATGTGTGTGTGTGTGTGTGTGTGTGTTTGTATATGTGTATGATGTGCATACATTTCTGTGTGGGTGTGTGATGAGCATACATTCCTGTGAGTTCATGTGCCACTGTGTGCATGTGGAGGTCAAGGGACAACCTCAGGTGTCAGTCTTTGCATTCTACCTTGTCAAGGTAGGGTCTCTTTCTCGTGCACAGCTGCATACATAGGCATAGCCGCCTCCAGATACTCCCCATCTCCACCTCCCACCTTGCCAAAGGCACACTGGGATTATGGATATTTGCTTCTACCCTGGATTTTTATGTGGATTCTGGGATTCAGGCTTTCTCGGCAAGTGCTTTACCCATTCCGTTATCTCCTTAGACCCCTGGGTCCTTTCTTATACAACACATAGGATGACATGATTCTCAAGACAACCACAAGCAAACAGGAACTGTAGAGGTTTCACCTTCTAAGGTCACATTCACCAAGATGCATCCGACTCTAATGTAAGAGCTGCATCGTCAGAGGCTTTTCAGCTGCTTTTTTATTTCTGTTGTAAATGTCACCGGATTGCAGGTTATATATTAGGAGTCTGCTGCGCATGAAGTGTTTAATGAAGAATGCCTGGTGATAAAGAGCTTATAGAATGATAAAGGTGATTATGTTGACCAAATAACCATATATACAAGCACAACCCAGCAAGATGCTATTTCAAAGTAAAGGAAGTCAGAGTGATAGGGAGAGGAAGGGTCCCTGGAAGATAAAGTTGGAGCACAACCCAAAAGCTAGTCAAGAATGAACTAGACAGTGAGTGAATGACTGTGTGGAGAGATAAAATTACCACACAAGGCTTTTGGTAACAGGAAGTATGCCGTATGCACACAACCTAAGAAAGTTTATGAGGCTGGAGAAGAGAAAGAAAGGGTGAAGAAAGGGGGGGGGAGAGAAAGAGCACGAGAAAGAACAAAGTAGGAAGCTTGAAAGTAAAGCCCAGGGCCTTTTGTGAATACTGCACAGCAGTGTAAGCTCTAACAGTGTAGGAAATGGGCAAGGGCATGGCTGGAGTGGGACTAGGCTAGGAGCAGAGACCTAGGATAAGTCACAGCAGGAAAAACTGGAAACATTTGGTGAGTTGGGGAGAGGCAATGTTTTAGTTACTATTTTTTCATCAGTGAAACAAAATATCCAGAAAAGGCAGTTACGCAAAGAAGAGCTCATTTTGTCTCACAGTTCCAGGGTAGGGGAAGTCCTAGAAGGACTTTGAGGTGGCCAGTCACATGTTATTAGGAAACAGAAAGGTGAATGCTTGTCCATAGATCACTTTCTTCTTATTTTTAAAAAGCATTTTATTATTTTTATTTTATGTGTATGCGTGTATTGCCTGCATGTATGTTAAGTGCACCTGTGTTCTGCAATGCTCATGGAAGCCAGAAGAGGGTGTTTGATTCCCCTGGAACTGGAGTTATGGATGGTTATTAGCCACTACGTGGGCCCTGGGACTTGAACCTGGGTCCTCTGTAAGAGCAACCTGTGTTCGTAAATGCTAAGCCATCTCTCCAGTCCCCACTTTCTTCTTTTTATTTGTAGTGGGGCTCCAGGCTGTAGGATGATAGTACTGGTCATACTTAGAGTAAGTCTTCCCACCTCAATTAATTGAATATAGTTAATGCCTTCCAGACTTGCCCAGAGATTTGTTTACATGGTGATTCTAATCCTTTCAAGTTGACATTCACAATTAACCATCATAGGGAAGAACTCTGGAAAGCTCTCAGCTTCTAGATATGAGGGAGTCAGATGCTCAAAAGACAGCAGTTGAGAAGGTTACAAGGATGAGATCAGTTCTTTCTGAAAATGTGTTAGAGATGGTTAGCAGGCTTTATGATAATGAGGCTAAACATCTGGAGGGACTGTGCTGTAAACATCTGGAGAGACTGTGCTGTAAATATCCATTTGGGGATTTTAACATTTAAGTAGTGTTTGAAAGCTTAAAGAATGAATGAGATTTGCTAGTGAGAGTATGTCCAATTATAATAGGAGTGGGCCAAGGCTGGAATCCTGATGCAAAGCTGCATTTAAAAAAAAAGGGAGACATTAGTCCATATGAGGAGACATGAGCAAACTGTCCGATTTATGAGATGGAGCTCTATAAAGCACAGTGAGGATGAAAGCTATCGGAGGGCCAGGCATGGTGGCACACTTGGAAGGCTGAGGCAATAGGTCTGTGAGTATGAGGCCAGCCTGGGCTACATGATGAGCTTTGGTCTCAAAAGATAAACCAACAATAAAAACGAATCACATAAAAAGAGTCACAGAGGAGAAGCAACAATAGTGTCAAAAGCACCATAGCTGTCCTCTAAGACAAAGAGTTAGGCAGTAAAACAACAGGGAATCATTACCAGCATATAGAAAGAAGGAGATGGATAAAGGCAGAGTCAAATTGTAATAGGTTGAGAAGCAGACTGAAGATGCGAAAGTGAGAAGGTTGGGGATTTGAACAACCAGAGGATACGTATGATGGGGATTAAGGGAAAGAATTCTTAATGATGGAAGTTTTGCATATGCGTGTTGAGAAGGAGCCAACAGAAACCAGAGGCTAAAGTCATAGGAGGGAGGAAGTGATAACTGAGGATGAATGGTCTAAGGGCAGATGATGGGGTGATCTAGAGTAGAAGTGAGGAACTCAGTCTGCGAACAGAGGGAAGTAGTTGTAAACAGAGAAAACTGATTGCTTACCTCCTCGACAAGGATTCCTTCCATCAGCAGGCCTTGCTACTAGAGAGAGCATGGAGATTCAGCAGTGTTTTATAGTAAAACAGATAAGGAGAAAGGAGTGGTAATTGGATGTAATTGAAAGAATGCAGGAAGGCTCCTACAAACACACTCATAGAGCCAGTGCTGATTGGATTTAGTAGGTAACGAAAAGGAAGAAAGAGGAGGCAGAGGAGGAAATGAGGAAGAGAATTAGGATGAGGAGGAAGAGGAAGAGGAGGGACAAGAGAGAATAGGAGGAGGAGGGGAGGAAAAGGAGGAGGAAGAGGGAGAGGAGGAGGAGGGGGAGGAGGAGGAGGAGGAAGAGGAGGATGAAGAGGAGGAGGTGGAAGAGGAGGAGGAGGAGGAGACAACATGGAGTTGGGTGAGGAATGTAGTGGGAGGTCTGGGGGAGTTGGGGGTGGATATGAGCTAAATAGCTTGTATTCATGTATGAAATTACCAAAGAATAAATAAAACTTTTTAATAAATAAAACTTTTTAAAAGAAACTGTTGTACTTATTTTTCCAATTATGAATAATCACATTTGTAGTCAGAGTAATTATACTATCATGTATCAGAAGAACCAATAAATATAAACAAAGAATACAGTGAACAGTTTGCTTCTAAATCCACTGTTTCTGTCGCTGTGACTATGAAATACACAACACACACACACACACACACACACACACACTGCCCCTCACATTTCCAACCTTGCATCCCATGTTATCTTATACTATAGTGCACCCCCCCCAGCAATTTTATAATTTGGGTTAATAAATATAACATAAATGTTCATTATTTTGTCAATATTCAAACAGAAAAACCAGAAACCACCCTGGATCATTCAAACAAAGAAATTAGAACACAAATCTTGTTGCAAAGTGAGAGAATGACAGAAACAATGAGAGCATAAAGGCCATCACGACACTGGATGGGGCAATTTTTTTTTTTTTTTTTTTGAAAAACAAAGTGGTCACGGAAACTTGTGGCAGCTTCAGATCAAAAGCAACTTGGTAAATGAGGAATGGGAAAGGGTTTGCCAGGCAGTGGCTGAGACCCAAAGGATACTGGTGAAAAATGGAACACAGAAGGAGGCATAGAGGCTGATAGATTCACCAAGGAAGAGGGTGAATCTGGCCAAACTTCCTACTGGCCAGATCTAAATGGCATAGCCAGAGGACAACGTGGTCTTCGGACTGTAGAGCCACAGAAATCAGCACAAAAGAGAAAGGCTGGGAAAGCATCTCAGGAAAACAGACGAGAGTCAAATCACAGGCATTTATCTGGCAAACATCCTGGCACTTGGTAAACTTGCCATTCCCATTGCATCAGACTGTTTTAATGAAAAGAGCTGACAGTAAGTTCTTGAAAGCTGAGGTATGATGAAGAGGGAATGAATTCTGTTGGAGGAGCTGCTTGTCACAGCTGAGGAGACCCGTGTGTTTCCACTTAGACCCCAGACCCGAGGCAGCCACTGGTTTCTGAAATATTTGCAGCACTTCCTCCACCACGAAGTGGGAAATATATATTTTGGAAAGTTTCTGAGAACTTTAGGAATACTTTAATCATCTCTTAAACTTCATAAAAACCATGAGAGCACTGCCTAACTATTCACAGTTTATTTATAGCACATAGATGCCTTCTAGTTCATTCTGCTGCCCCAGTACCTCATGGCTGTTAATGTAATATCACTACCAGGGCAACAGGATATACTGCTTGGAGGATCTTGTCTTTGAAGTAAAATGAAACCCCCAAGCTTTCATTTGCCTAATGAAAACCTCAGCCAGAAAGTTTCCCTGTTTCTGATCTCATATGGAGTCTTCTAGGCTCATTTTAGCCTAGGATACCAGATGCTGGCCCTGCACGTGGCATTCGTATCCAAATATGGAGCAGGTGCTAATTATCAGAACAGGAAACAGATACTCAATCCAAAGAAAATTCCTCCTTTCATTCTAGGAGAGTGGTACTATGTAACATTATTAAAGGATCCCTATTAACTTATAGCACAAAGTTCCAGTCTGGGCAGGTAATTTTCTTCTGCCCGGCCTATGACTCCTTGACTACTTGGGCATAAAAATTCAGATTCCACACAACAAGGCTTTATATAAATATGACTGTGATTTTTTCCTAAATCTAAAGGTGGTTTTCATTAAAGAACAACACTAAGACCCGTTCTAACAACCAGCATAGTATGAGGAAAATGATCCCAAGTCCATGTGAGGAAATGGGCACCAGCACAGATGTTTCTGTGTGGGCACCTCTGTCCTTCCCCTCTTTTCCAAATATACAACACTGAGTGGTGGCTGTCGAGGTCAAGAGCAGAGGAAGTTCTCAGATGCCCTTGCAAAGCAATAATCTTCAAGTGGATGCCAGGCCAACTGGGCTGTGGTGTTAGTTACAAGGAAGTCAGGAGGCCAAGACTGAGCGTCAAAGAAAGTTAAAAACAAAATAAGTGTGAGGGGGAGGGTCATGGAGGGAAGCAAAGATGAGAGTCAGAAGGAAAACATCTGTAGGCTTTGTGAGAATGAGCAGGGAGGCGAAGCAGGAAGGATGTGTTTTTTTCCTCTTCTCTCTTGCTCATGACATGGTTTTGATATCCTCTCATCTTACTTATAATATTCACAACTCCAGACGACTAATGTGTGGTATGAGTGGCTCTCTCTCTAAACTGAAGGCCACTATACAAATGTTAACACTCGCTTCATTCCTCTCTTTTGTATTCTTGTTTTTATTACCAGACAGTTCCTACCACCAAAGTTCAGCTGGTGTCTAAGCCTCATGTGCCTGGACCATTAGGAAACACTCTGGACTCTCTGCCTGGTGCCTTTCCCTGACAATATGTGATTGTCTGCTATTTTGCTCAGTGGGATTTGTGTTCCTTACCTTTAAAGGGATATCTGATGGTCAATAAAGACTTGTTTCTGAATGTCTTCTTTGTCCCGAGAAGCAGAGAAAGGACCAGCACTCTCAAACTTTAGCACATTATTGATGCCAGTCCTTCTTTATTGCAGTTAGTGATTTTCCTTATTTTCTTCCAGTCCACAGGCATACTGTCAGACAGCTTCTGCCTAGAGACACCCACACTAATGTGTTTATTGTTTCTTTTGTTTTTGTGTGAACATATTCTTATAAAATATGTAGTGTCATTTTTGAATGGAAATGATATGTATAAACTTTCTGCTCTTTGTTTTCCTCCAGTGCAAATATGCTATGTGCCGTGCACCTATCTCAAATATTCACCTGCCATAGTTTTTATTCATGCATTTGGTCTCATATGGATGGAGTCCTAAGAGGCTATAAATATCTTTTGTAAAACACCCCTAATGCACCATCTAGCAGTGTTCCCTTAAGGCTCAATGTGAGAATTCCGCTGGGCTAGATTATCAGTGTGGAGATGGTTGGGGTGCTGGCCCTGTATATATCTCCTCATTGTTATCAGATTGTAGAGCAAATATTAAACAATTCTTATAGCCATCTGTTTTATGTTTGACCTCCAAAGTATATAAAAGTCTCACATAAATACCCCTTAGCCTCATCTTATGCTATTTTAAAATTTCCTTTGTAAATTTGCTTCTTTTCACTTCTCATCTTCAGAAGAACCACATGATAACCCACAGATATTTTGCTACATTGAAAATAAGACTGGACTTAGTTTTAAAATCCAAGTTACCTATATTAGAGTTAATATGGATTGAGGTGTCACAATATGATTTTTAAAGGTTATTGCTAGCTAATTATTAAATACTTGAAACCATAGCATTGAATCCTGCTGGTGGTCCCAGGTGAGATGTGCTTCATGCTGAAGATTGTGGGTAAAGAAGTCAATTTCATTTCAAAGTCCTCCGATTCTGCGTGACATCCTGTATTGATTCTCATAACACGAACAGTTGTAACCTCCTAGGAAGATCAGACAATACTGCTTTACTCACAAAAGAACAAAAGCTATGAAATATGAATCTTTCACAAATGATTTTGGTAAAATATCTCATAAAGCTTCTGCAGCTCTCTACCTTTAATAATCATAAAATGCTGGCATTTGTTGGTGGTAAGTATAAATCCTCATGTATAAATCCTAGGTGGGTGGGCTCTGAGCTACAGGCTCTCCTGCTTTGCAGCCATCTTTGCTGACTTTCCCTAGGACCCTCTCTTTCTACTTCCTCTCTTTTAGCTTAATGTGACCTCTCTAGAGAGAAAGTCTCTACTCAGCTGCTGGGTCTGCTTCCCAACTCCTTTTCTTTCCTGTCACTTTGGTTCTCTGCCTCTTCTCCGTGATACATGATATATTCTGAACTCCACCCCATAAAACGTATGTTCTTCAAAAGCAGAAGCTTTGCCCGACGTGCTGACCTCTGTACCTGGAGCCAAATGTCTTAACTGGATGACTCATTGCAAAGGGAACTCCAGAATCTAGGCCAGATTATAAGACCATGACTAGATAAAAAGTAGCACTTGAATCCCACCCCGGACCTTAACCATTTCTTTCCACAGTGTTCTCAAAGAGAAATCTTTCCGAGTAGCCATGGCTCAGGAGCCATAGACTCCTTGTCATTTGGGGTTGTGAACAGATTTCTAAGCACAATTCTATCATTGTATCGGTAAGATGAGACTCTTAAATCATGAATCTTATAATATTTTCAAAGTCTGGCTGGCATGGTATAATTCTGAGAGCCTTGGATGAGAAGATGGTAAATTTCTAATGTGGAAGTGATGGAAAGGTACTTTGGTCAGGGCTACACACTTCTGTTGGAGTTTTGGGAAACGGAGGCAGGAGAACAAAATGTCCTTGCGTGTTAGCTGTTTTGTGATATGTGACTAAATACCTGAGAAGAAGCAGCTTAGGAAAGGAAACATTTATTCTCCTGTGGTAAATAAGGCATGGCTGCACAATCACAAGGTGGCTGGTCACATTGCACAGGCAATCAGGAAGCAGAAGGAGATGGACGTTGGTACTTATCTGGCTTTCTCTGACCCCAATCCCATGGGATGGTGCTGCCTTCATTCAGGGTATTTCTTTTTCTCCTCACTTAATTTCCTCCAGAAACAGCATCAGACACCAGAGCACCAGTGTGTCCCTACGATGATTCTAAATCTAGTCAAATTGTTGATGAAGAGTAAGTATCACAGCTTGCATGGTCCTAGATGTCCTGGAACCAGACCAATCAGTCACTTTGCATCCTTCCTCAAGAGACACAGGACTGGATATGTGACTAAGTGACCAAAACAGCCTCCTTCCCTCTTCCTTTTATTTCATCTTTTACCCAGTTCTGTCCAAAACCTGCACTCCAGCTGTCACTTTGAACTTTTGAAGAGGAAAAGAAGAGGCATTTATGGAAGCACTCTGTCTGTAGTATTCAAAGCACTTTTACCACAAAAGGATTTTCTTGGTGTTCACCTGCAACCTTTTGTGGCAGGCGAGGCAAATGCTTATTACCTCCATCTTGAGGAATAAGAAATTCCTTCTACCATGTTCTGAAAGTTTCTATCTCCAGTTTTCTAATCATTTCTTTTATCTGTCAAGTAGGAAGGATCAGGCTCTAATGGCCTTTGATATATCAGTTTTTTTAATTAAAAATAATTTAAAAATTGTATGTGTAAGAGTGCTTTGCCTGCATGTAAGTATGCCCATGTTACTCAGTACATGTGGAGGACAGAAGAAGGCATCTGATCACCTGGAACTGGAGCTAAGGACAGTTCTTAGCAATCATGTGGGTGCTGGGAGCATGCCATTGCTCTTAACTGCTGAGCCATCTCTCTGGCCCTGATATGTCAATTTACATAGTTGAATATAATGAGTACTTGGGGTATACGTAGTTTGACTTTCTGCTAACAGTTCATCCAAAAAGCCTAAAAGCATATGCTGCATAATTTTAGCAACTTTCTGCTTTGTCACTGATAAGATACAACTGAGAAAATTAAGACAATCAAAATCACCTCTCTGGTGGAGAATAGAGGGGAATGTATAATTTCTTGCCTATGTATTCATGGTTGAAAAATGAAAACTTTCTGTTTCATGCTTATGAAGAAGAGATTCGGAAACCTTGCCCACAGTTTGCTCACAGAAATCGAAAACTTCCCAGAGTACGCAAAGTAATTCTCTCTTCTGCAGGAAGGAAGTTCAAGACTTATAGTTCTCCAGGTGAAGGTCCCTAAAACAGGAATCGTGACTCCTTAGTATAAGTATATTAAATATTCTTTACTTAGGTGTGCACTTAGTAGCTTAATTTTAGTCAAGAGTGAGTTCGGGGGTCTGGAGAGATGGCAAGGCAGTGAAGAGCCCTGGCTTCTCTTGCAGATGACCCGGGTTTGATTCCCAGCACCCAAGTGGCAGCTAATAACTGTTAATAACTCCAGTTCCAGGGGACCTGACACCCTCTTCTGACCTCACAGGCATCGTGCTACACAGATGCACTTACACACATGCAGGCAATACACTCCTACATATAAAATAAAAATACTAAATGTTTTTTTTAAAAAAAAGAGTGTGTTTAAACTGGTCTACACCACATTTGTTGGCTCAAGTTAAGCTAAGACAACAGGAGAAATGTTTTATCTCTGAAGGATACTGCTGGGTGAGACACCCTGTAAAAGTTAAATTTATTTAATACTTGCAGCAAGTCAACATTTTTATGATTAATGTGGCTATTGACCGCAGTCTTTGTACATACTATTCCTAGTTTGTGTTTGAAGATCTCAGTAAATCATCAAATTTCACTGAATTTAGGGCACTGCCTAAGAAACTTTGCTCCAGTTTATTGAGCCACACACAACAGATTTGCCGTAAATAATAACTTTTTATTCATGGCTTTCCCCACTCCACTTAATAACACATAAAAACAAATGCTGGAATAAACTTGGAAGAACAATAATAAAATCTGGGTGAATTCTTACTATCTGAACTAAAATAACCCTCCAGAGTTACTGTATTTCACACGGCCACACTCTCAGGCTTGTACGCTGGTATCCAGCGTGTCTCACTTCAATTTCACTACATGTGGAAGCTTCTTAGGTATTGCTGGCTGTATTTACAGGGTGCGTGCAGTGATTGACATGCTTCATTTGTGATTTTGTTGAAAACAGTCAATCCAGGAAATACTTGACGGAGCATTCCATGGTCTTTTGTAGACTTCTGTTTCGTGGTCTGCAACTTTAGTGCTAAGTACAAAACTTAAAGACACAAAAGAATTCATGGAGTAGAGAATCACGTGAGTTCAATCAGCTACTCTCTCTCACCTGGGAGGAAGCTGGTCCTCAGAACCAAGTGTCTAGGAACTTAAGTCACAACTGCTATCTCTGTTTTGAGGAAATAACCTTAAGACTCTATTCTTCTACCAAAATGCATTAGTACAAAATGAAAAGAGAAAAGTGGACTAACTGATGAGGGGAAACAAAATCTATTAGTTTTCTCTGGATTCTGAGTTCTAGTACCCACAAGTGAATGAATGAGTATTGCATCTTAAAGTACTCAGCACAAGGTGAATATATAAAAAGAGTCAACAGATGGTTATTGAGTGTGGATGTCTGGTTGCATCATCACTTCAAATCAACGTGTAACTATCAGGATTCCATCATACAAGACTTATCACCCACAGTGCGGACTTGAAGAAATGGGCTTTCTTCATCGTATTTGGGGGTTGGCTACCAGATGTCATAAAGGATGGGCTTTATGTTTTACTTAGAATAGGAAAGGTCTGAGAGTTGCTCAAATCTGTTACTCAGTGCCAGGTATCCAGCCTGGCATCTCTTCTGTGAAACCTGGCTTCTCTACTCAAGTTCTTCCCACAATGTGCACAGTGGGTCCACAGTGCACAGTATGCACTGTTCTCAGAACATTGCTTCACCTTTGACCACCATGGACACAGTGCGTGAAGTCTGTTCCTTAAGACATTTTTCTCTTATCTGGAGCAAGGGCCAGACTTAATGTTTGTACATAATACTGCAATAGTTCCCATTTGCTTTCTAAAATTGCAAAAGTTTAGGTAGGGAGACAAAAATTAGTATCATTTTGGTAAACCCTCTCACAGGTCTATGAGGTAGAATGGACAGAAGCCGTTTCCTTGTTTTACAGGTGAGGATATCGAGGCTTTAGAAAATGAATTCTTTGTTACACTTTACCACATAGCCGATTTATCAGCCTTCTAGTAAAGTGGAGATTACACATGCTTGAATGGGATGATTGGAGGAGTTTTAATAGGGGAGATTTTTAAAATGGCAGTGAAACTTTAGGAAAAGTGCCAAGGAACTATGCTGTATGATAAGGCTGATAATCTCTTGGAACCATTTCTATTCCTCAGCCTGAAAGAATGAAGTGGAGAGAAAAGTTCCTGAGTTCAGGGTATGGGCCAGCTCACTGGCTATATGGCTTTCAGTGAAAGGTCACAGTCCCCCAAAGTTCCCTGGAAAGGGGAAAGGAGCAAACACCCTGGGTGGCTTGCTTTCCTACTCTCCAATGTCTGACTGCCTCTCATTATCTGAAGTAAGAAAAGAAAGGAGTCTCAAGATGCGTGGAGCCCATGGGCCTGAGAGACAGAAGACCTCTCAATGGACAGAGTGAGAATCCAGCTCTTTCCCTAGGTGCTACTGTCTTCATACATGTACTTAAAGTTTCTGTGGGCTAGTTATTTTTATTTCTATTTTTTTCCTCAATACAATTATCCTTTGACTTGTACTTTAGAAGTCTACATTTTTGCTTATCAAATTTCTTAGAGTGGAAACTTCTGCATATAATATTAAAGATTTGGATCATGTTACTTTTTTCCTTGTGCCCAACTTTCCTCATAAAGTCTACATGATCATTAGTGAATGAGCAGAATCACTGTGTAGTCATAAACATATAACTACACATGTGAATGCACCATCATAATTCTAAAGATATAGGCCATGAAAGTTTCACCAGGGTATGACAACTAATTTGCTGCTTCTGCTATTTTCCTGGCTTTTCTTCTAGCTCCACTCTGCAGCTTGCTGGGCTCACGTATTCCTAAGCTGAGCAGCCCAGGTATAGGGCTCTTACATAGTACTTATGTGTCTCTGCAAGTATAAACCACTGGTCAGCCTTACTAAATGATAGTGGAAAGAAAACTCAGAACCTTTTAGACTTTAATCATTTATTAATTGAAAGCAACATTGCTCAGTCTGTTTATTCATGAATGGTGGTAGAAAGTATGAATTGCTCAGACAAAATTGGATTGAAGTTAAGACATAGGGTACAGCTTGAATGCTCAGTTTAGTTGCATAGCCTGAGAAAAATTCTTCTGTAAAGCTGGACAGATAGAAGAGCATGCTAGGCAGTCCCTTCTAATCCATCTTCAGATCCTGCTATTTTGAGGAGCAACTGAGCTCTATTCAAGGGTAACTGGAGAAAAGGAGGGTTTCTGGGAGGACCATTCTGTAATAAAAGAGTCTTAGCCCTGTAACCAGAAGCTTCCACAGTGGCCCTATGAAGCTGCTTATATGACTTGGTAATTTCAGTCTTGTTTTGAAACTCCTAGTGATTCCTAGCAACTGGTCAAATACTTCTATCACATTATTAACCCCAGAGAAGAGTTTTTTTTATAGAATTTCTTTCATCTCTTAGAATTTTCACTGTTGTTTTAGCATCCATATAAGGTCTCTACAGTGTCTCAGTATTGTTATGGATTAGTGCTTCTAGATAATCAATTGATTCATTAGAATTTACTCATTTCTTCCATATAAGGCCAACTTTCTTACTTTCCAAATAGAAAAGTTGCATGAAATGAAATCACACAAGTCTGAACATCAAGATAATCTAGGGAGATTTTTAAAAATCACAGATTATCTGCTCCCACTCTGAACAAACCAAGCAGAAAGTTATGGAAGGTAGTTCTCAAAGTATGTGCTTTTAGACAGCTTCCTTGGGTGATGCAGTGGGGTCTATGGTTGCACACGACATGACATGACATGACATGACATGACGTGACGTGACGTGACGTGACATGACATGACATGACATGACATGAATAAATGAGTGATTTGTGATGGTTTTCTCACCCTAAAGACCAGGAGCCAAAGGTCAAAGACATTAAATAGAACAAGTGAAGGTAAATGCATTATTATGTTCCCCCAGAAGAATTTATTTTTCCACAGATAATCCATCATAGCTTTAAGAAATCCACTGTAATCATCACTACCCCCTGCTACACAGGAAGACTCAAGACCAGACAAGGTTAAGAAATTGTCACCAGAATTGGAAGCGGATACAGAGCTCCTGATTTCTGGTGCAGTGATTTTTTTAAATGATAGCAATTCTTATCAGTAGCACCATACTGAAGAAGAGGTCTCTGAATGTCGGGATCGACTCATTAATTCTCCCTCTCTTCCTCAATTCCAGGCCAAGGAAAGAAATGACTTCTTCTGGGCCTGCTTTGGGTTTCCTTTTTAAATGAGCCCATTAAAATGATCCTCACTTCTCCCTGACTAACTGGCCTCTCTTGGTTCTCAGTTGATGAAATAACGTACTCCATTTAAGATTCATATTTCCTTTCTAACTATGCCTTGAAGGAGCAGGATTAACTTTCCCAGCTTTTTCCTCAGCAGTAAACTCTAATTGGCTGACAGCTTGCTCAGACAAACACGCAGCCCCTCAGGGTTTTTATGGTGAAAGAAAAGCAAACATGCTTACAGATCTACCACTTTTCAATATATTTCTCCCAGAAACTATAAAAATAGGATTGCATCAAGAAGGCTTTAAAAAATAGTTAGATACTAGCCCATAAAATGTGAAAATGACCCAGTAGCATTTCTTCCCCTTGGAATGATTTTTTCTTTGGACCCATATAAGAAAGCATTTGCAGATTGTAAATTCCATTCATGTATGACTAGGGCGCACACTGCTTTGATGAATTACTTGCACCAGAGAGTTTAAATCTGTCTCAGTTGACCACTCGCTTGTCTTGGTGTTTGCTGTTACCTAGCCAGGGTCTGCTGGAAGCATAGCTGACTTCTCAACTTCTGCTGTATTCCTCTTCTACCACCAGCAGGATGGGCTTTGAGAGGAACTGACCCTGTCACCACTCACAGCTTTGTATGCATGGGCACCATTTGATTAAAGCAGCACAGTCCTATATAGCAAGTGTGGGTCTTTCTCTGGCACGAGGTGGTAGCACTGGGCTCAAGACTTTCTAAAGGAACTGGGTCCCAGCGTTTACCTTCTTACTTGATAATACGGGTTTTAGAAATGGAGATTCTATTTGTGTTAAAAATGGTTTTGATTTATTCATTTTTATTTGTGTGTGTAAAATGATTTATTCATTTTTATTTTATGTATATGAGTGTTATGCCTGCATGTGTGTAAGTGTACCCGTGTCATGTGGTACCCACAGAGGACAGAAGAGGACATCGGCTACCCTGGAACTGGAGTTAGAAATGGTTGTTGGCTGCTGTGTGGGTGCTTGGGTTTGAACCAGGGTCCTCTGCAAGAGTATCAGTGCTGTTAACCACTGAGCCATCTCTCCAGCTGAAACAGGTTCTTGCAACCATTTTACTATCATGATTAGAGGCCTTGTACAGATAAAGTCGGCACAATGGAAAGAGTTATAGACACAACACCAGAGTCATTTTTCTTTACAGTTTTACAGATAAAATGTATCAGAAATGTCATCCAGGTCAAGGTTTTGCTATTTCTATTCATTATTAAGCCAAATATAAAAAGGGTTTCAGTGAGTTCAAAGGAAGACAGCTGAGAGGATGTCTTAGGTTTCAGGACAGCTTTGAGTAAAACCTCTTATGAAACACATAAGTCCTTTGGGAGGTATAGTTTAGATGAATGATCAATCAGACCCCAAGGTCTTCAGGACAGTGTCACACAGCTCCTGGACAGTAACTGCTCATGGAACTCACAAATCAAGAAACAGGAAACTTGTTTAGCAAAGTCACAGGTTGGCAGAAGACGTAACATGTAATGATGAGGTCATGATTTGCAATGTTCACAATAGTTTAGAATGAATAAAGAAGACAAATTAAACACAACATGTGAAGTTTTGCATCTGAATTATGTTTAGATAAGGATGAATGGGCATAGAAAAATAACATTTTTGTGAAGAATTCCTGAGTTTTTAATTGATTAAAATTTCACAGGAGGTCATAGTGTGGCACAGCTGTTAAGAAGCTAAAACAGATCCAGTATGATTAACAGTGGTACATTGCTCCAATCCTAGCCCTCACCAGAAAAATGACCAGTTATCCTTTTCTGGTACTTAAAAGTATCTAGAAGTGCATGTTCAATTTTGACATCTTTTCAGTTAATGGGTCATGCTTGAGAAGTTCGAAATGGGGCTTCCTAGAATTGTGAAGTATTCCATCAAAAAGTGCTTAAACAAATGGGAGCATTTTCATCAAGAAAGTGAAGGATGATGGGAACAAAAACAGCAGTCTCGGCACATTTATTCATGCACTCAGGAAATAGGAATTCCACTTCTTCAGTGACAGGAGGTGTGGGAGGGCCTAGACACTCAAACATGAGCCAGACAAAAATTAATGAAGGACAGCGATACAAGAATTAGAAACTACAATATGAGGGACTGGAGAGGTGCCTCGGTGGCTAAGAGTACTGACTGCTCTTGCAGAAGGCTCGGGTTCGATTCTCAGCACCCACATGGCGGCTATGGACCGTCCTTAACTCCAGTTCCAGGGGAATCCGAAGCCCTCTCCTGACCTCACGGCATTGTACGACACGGGTGCACTCACATACGTGCAGGCAATACATTCATACACATAAAATAAAAATAATAAATAAAATATTAAAAAAAGAAACTACAATATGAGTCCAGGTTTTGGCACCAACCAAACAACAAAATAGAACAAAACTAAACAAAACCAAAACAACAAAAGACATCACACTTTAGTAAGAAGTACATAGTAAAGACGCTGGCAAAACAAAAAACCAAACCAAACCGAAAAACAATAAACTGAGCTTGATGGGGGCATTGCGTTCTTACGAGTCTAGAAGGAAGAGCAGAGAGTTCCTTAGGCAAAGATAAACACACATTTAAGAAAGTAAACACAAACACCAGGCAGAGAGGCAGATCCTAAGTAGCTCATATTAGTCCACAGAGAAAACTCAAGGGAGGAAAAAGAGAGAACTTGAAAGGGAAGCAAAGACTACATTATTTAATTAAGATAATTTGGTTGGGATGTAAAAAACAGATTAGAATCCTAAAGAGATTTATTAGGGAGAAAAATGGTTAAGAATAACCAATACAACTTTGAAAATAAGGGAAATGAGGGAGAATCTAACTAAATTAGTAAAAAAGAATATGGTCCTTTGGAAAGGATAACTATGTTAACAGAACAAAAAAGAAATTTTAGAACCATAGTCAAGCACATGTAAATAGTTGGTATATGAAATAGTGAAATTTTTATATATGTGGGAGAGGAGATATATAAATAAACCAAAGCTTTAGACGTAATTGGCAAACGGTTGGGAGAAATTAGATTAGAACTAAAAGTTCTATGTTCAAATAATTTGAAGTGATACAGTCTTTTAAATACAAAGCACCAAATCTGAAAACAACTAAATTATGCAGAAATATGTACATTAGAGTGATGAAGATTTTTTTCTTTGCCCAAATTCAAAAGAATGATAGGAAAAATGCGAAAGTGAAATAATGATTTGTTTTTTCCCTCAGAAAAGGAGAGCCAGGGATGTAGCTCAGTAGAGTGTTCCTGGAGTATGCACAAAACCCTAGGTTCAGTCCCTGTCCTGCATAAATCAGGAATGATGGTCCATCACTTAGGAGGTAGACACAAGATGATCAGAAATTGGAGATTAGCCTTGACTAGGTAGGGAGTTCAAATCTAGCTTGGACTACCTAAATTAATACCTGCTTTTAAAACATGTGAAGAAGAAAGGAGAAATGCAATCAAATCAGCACAAGACGTCTCACGTTCATTTGTTCTCTATTAGACCTCTGCACTCGTTCCCCTTTCTGAATTTCTCATTTGAGTAAACGGCATTCCCATCCTCTTACATACCCAAGTCAAACCTTCGAAGTCCTCTTTAACACTTGCCTGGTCTCCATATCTAGTCTGCCAGCAATATTGTCTGCTCTACAAATCAAAATAGATTCCAAGCCTGTCCACTGCTCTTCCTTTCTCCTACCATAACCCCCATCCAAAAGGCATCACTCGTCTTGCTGTGACTGTTTTCTAACTGCTTCTCTTGCTACATCCTTGGTTCTTAACAATCTTGTCTCCAGTAGCTGACGGGATGCTTAAGATACTGCTTTTTTAAAAATTAAGAATCCAATAATGTACTAGGATTATTTTTGGAAAATAAAGCAGTGAGCAAACACCCAACCGTACACTCTCCTGGGACTGAAGCTCTGAAGGGTTCATAGAACATAAAGTTTAAAGCAGTATAAAGCAGGCAAGTGATGTGGAGACTGTCTGTGAAGGCACCTAGGACCTGTGTGCTTTGTGTGCTATGCTGAAGCTTAGCAGAAGGTCTTAAATCCCAGGGAATTCTTTCTCTAATTCTTTTGCCCACATGGGACATAGTTTTCAAAAATATCTACTCTCAAAAATACTACTTTCAAAAATATCTGCTCTCAAAAATATCTACTTTCTAAAATATCTACTCTATCCTCCCAAAGGCAGTATTCATGGACCCTACAGATGGTTTTAAGATGTCCACTGGCTCATATACTGAAAACAGAATGCAAGGATGGGAGTGAGAATATAATTTATGAGATGATTGTAAAAATCCACGTGACAGGTTCTATCTAGTGGCTTAGACAGGACTTTGGTGGCAGAAGTTATAAGAAGAGAGAAATTTTGAATATGCTGTGTATCGAGACTTTCAGATCTAACTGCTAACATACCCATGCTCAACTTGCATCCTCCAGTCTCATGAACCTCCATTTCTTCTCTCTGCTGTTCACAAAACTTCAAAAATGCATTGCTCTTTCCGACCCTTAAGGAGACAAAGTCTGACCTCAGGTTCAAGTCTGGCGTTTGCTTTCCCCATCCCTGGGTCCTTCTTCCTCCAGGTCTTTGCCTGGATAACTTCCTCTTATTAGTGGATGAGTTCAAATCTCACCTGCTCAGTGAGGCCATCTATATCCATCCTATATATAATAAGACTTGCAGCACCCAGGCCATTTCTGTTGATTTATGCTCTTTATATAACTCATTACTTCCACTGATAAATCACCACTTGTATATTTTCAGGCTTTCTGAAGTAAAGATGTATCCACTTATGAATGGTACTTTAGTCTCAGACAATGCCCAGTGAGGAGTTATTCAAAAGAAATTTGTACTTCTTCAGCTGGATTATCTAAATTTACCTTACAAATCTCATTTACATTCAAATAAAGTATCTCCCCATTTGGAAAGAAATGTGGTGTTAGCAATGGGAACTTAACATTGCACAAAGTTGTTACGAGGGTGGGATTTTCTTACTCTCCTCTTTCCAGAGTGTGGGAAATGGAATCTGCTCATTTTGCATCTCCAAACACTACAGTTTTTCACAACTACTTTAAGAAATTATTTTACACTGATAGTACCCAGTTTTGTCAGGGATTATAAAAAATATATGGGAGAATGCAGATAAAACAGACTTAGATTTATCAGAGCAATCATTCTGAATGAAGTATGTTAGTTCTAAGTCGATAATATAATATTTTGTTATCACATACAAAACATCAATTATGTACATGAATGGTACATAATTGTCTATTTATAAATCCTGCCTAGGGGTAGTTTAATTCTATTGCTGCTAGAAATTCAATTGATGCAGTGTAAATTAATGGTCAATTCTAATAATACAAAGTTTATGAGATTTAGATCCGAAACAGAGGCTGTTACAAATAACACTTCAATTATTAGCTCTCCCGGTGGTCTTTAATAAAAGAGATAAAATAGTTATCGACTTA
>NW_008360332.1:3832848-3923030 GCF_000622305.1 Nannospalax galili
ATATATTATATATATTTATATTTTTAAGGCCTATCAAGTCTAATATGTGTCCTCAAATGCCCCTTGGTGGGTCCATCTACTGGAGGCTGGTTAATATTTTCAGCATCACATCCATAAAGAACCATCTCTGCTTCTTCCAGATGCTATCAGTTGCTAATATTTCCCCAGCTAGAGTTGGGGCTTCTTACCCATCTTCCGTCCTCCATGTTGGGATTTTTTCTGGCTTGACTTTCCATAGATCTTTTGTATGTTGTCACAATTGCTGTGAGCTCATATGATTAACTACCCAGCTGTCTGACAAAGTTTCCTTGTGGTCATCCACTGCCTCTGGCTCTTATACTCTTTCTGCCCCCTGTTCTGCAATGATTGCTGAGCCTTGGGAGGCAGCAGTTTGGTAAAGGTGGGCTATTCAGGGTGAAGTGTTATACAGTCTCATACTGTCTGCACAATAACGATCTGCTGCATGAGGAAACTTCTCTGGTGAGAGTTGACAGATGCATTAATCTATGAGAATAAAAAGAAAGTCATCAAGAGTTAGTTTAATACTATGTAAATTTATCAGAATAATAGTAGTGAATTCTGTCCTATGGCCTGCGTCCTGTCTAAGCAACATGTTCTTAGCCCCGGCATCAGTGTCAGATATGAGCTCCATCTTGTGAAGCAGATGTTGAAAAATAATCAAAAAGTTAGTTACTCCCACAATGTTCATGCCACTGTTGCAACAGTGATCATATCTTGCCAGGCCAGTTGTAGCTCACAGGATTCACAGTTTGGAAAAGTTGATGATTACTTTTCTCTCTTTCAGCAGCATGCATAGCACCTTCCAGCACCATGAAAGCTAGCCAATAGAGATGAAAAATTTTCACTTTTCCTTGTTTTTTTCTACATCTTCTGTATGTAGTGTCTTTAGCAATAGGGTCTTTCTGTTAAGTTAATGGGCAATGGTAAGCAGTGCTTGAGGGCTACAGGACCCTTTAGATCCCACATTCGTAAGGAACTTCTTTCTAAGACCAGAGTTTGACTGCACTGTCTTCTGCAATAGCATCATCAGACTCTAAAAGTAAAGTAGGTCTTCCCATCTCTCACTCACACTACACGTGGAACTGCTTAAGGGTAGGAACTCTCCTATTCTTGTGTTTCTAATGCTCTGGCGTAAAGTAAATACAGCAAAATGTAAGTGAACCGAGGTGATGAAGAAAAAGATGTTTCAAGTTGAGCATGTACGTTTTTTTCCACCAGTTTTATAACAATGGAAGTTATCAGGGAGCTTGATGTTAAAATGTCCTCCAAATTCACATACTTTCTACAATAAAATTGTGTGTGTGGGGGTGGAGAGTACATGTGCATGTAGAGGTGATAACAACCTTGGGTATGATAACTGAAGTGTCATTCACCTTTTATTTGTGATACCAGCTCTCTCACTCTTCTGGGACTCACCAAGTGGGCTAGGTTTGTTTGCCTGTTTTTGCCTCTCAGTGCTGGGATTATAAATGTACACCACTGTGTCTGACTTCTTAGAAATAGGTTCTGAGGATCAAAGTCATGTTTTCAAACTTACAAGGCAAACACAGATTGTGCTAGGCTCCTATAAAAACAATTTTTAATGGAAGTCTTTTTGACATGGGGTGGTCTAGTTCTGCAAACTTTATTAAGAAATATTTTTACTACTATTATAAAACTTTGAGGTTGATTGCTAAACATCATCACAATTGGGCTTGTTGACGGTTGTGTTCATTCATTAAAGGAGGGCCAAGCACGGTCATTGGACCTTCACCGGAATATCTAGCCACTCTTCCCAGCCAATTGTATGTAATTTGGCTCTAATCACACATGGCCTCCTGGATTTGGGAAGGGCTAAAGTATACAATCTGGGGAACGCTCTGAAGGGAAGGCATGACCCATGCTGGGTAAAGCCTTTCCAGTGTGCATATCCTCAGATCATAGTTACACCTCAGAAACCCCTCAGTTATCTTGAAGCCTTTGAGAGGGAGCTGACACTGATTCTAACCACTCCAACAGCTATCAAAATACCTGAAAGCAAATCCTCAATCCATCACTCTAGAGTCCAGCCTTGGAAGACAAAAGAAAAATGAGGAGGAACCTAATAGAGGGATGCTTTTAGAAGCCTTTGTCAAGAAATTACAATGGACTCTCATATAAATATTTGAAAATTGCCCTGTTCTGACTTTTCCCTATTTCCCTGTCTAGAACTTGTAATGATAATTCCTCTTCCTTTTACTTCTCCTTCACATCTCCTAGTTACGATCCAAGGACTTTCTTTTCCCCTTAGAGATAAGAGTTATACAATTTGGCAGTCTTTTAGATAGACCCACTGAAGGGGTTCTCCAATTGCCTCACCCTGCGTCCTTGTTCAGCATGGAAGAAACCAGAGCTGTCTGTGTCCCTATTCCCTATTGGCAATTTGGGCAACCTCTTCAGAGGATGGTATGATAAGAATAGGAGGTAAGAATTGACTACACAGTTAGGGTAAAAAGACCCCAAAGAAAAGTAGCCAGTTTCTTGGCCAAATGGCTAAAAGTTAAAATGTCCTTGGGCCTCTTAGCAACATACTCTGTTCCAAAGGCCAAAAAATGTCAAAAGTATTTGGGAGCTTTTACTTAATCCTTAAAAGATATTAGGGTTACCTCTTCAGAGGGGGGATGTTAGAGTAGCCAAAGGCCCAGTAAAAATAAATAAATAAATCGAAGAAGAGGAAAGAGTACACGAAGTTATCAGAAAAATGTGATGGGGAAATATGGGAGGAGTTGGAGGGGAGGGAGTGGGCATGGATTTGATCAAAACACCTTGTATGCATGTATGAAATTCTCAATAAATTATTTAAGTACAAAAAATTTACTACAAGATAAAACCAACTTTGAGGATGAAATGCGTAAGGTCTCGAAACCATTTTAAGTTCTGTCATATTTTCAAAGTGGTTCTAGGGGAGGAACTTTGCTTCATCTTATTTTATTATTTTTTAATATTTTGTTTATTATTTTTACTTTATGTGCATGAGTGTATTGCCTGCATGTATGTGAGTGCACCCATACTGCAGAGGTCAGAAGAGGGTGTTGGAGTTACCCAGAACTGGAGTTAAGAACAGTTCCTAGCCAATATGTGGGTACTGGGGATTGAACCCTGGTTCTCTGCAAGAACAGTCAGTGCTCTTAACAGCTGAGCCATCTCTCCAGCCCCAATGTTTTGTCTCATTTTCATTTCTGACTTTATTCAAGCAAGGCAGGGCCTGCTTTGTTAAATTTGTTGGCCATGGAAGGTTCTCTTCAAGATCCTTTATTATTGGAATTTTATCTCATTATTACAGATCTCAGAGACAGGTAAATGTCTTAGGAGATGCACCTTGGCGTTTACCTGTGCTATAATAATGGTGTGATTAAGGTTGGGGCAGATAGATGTGTCTTGCACAAAAGGCCCTTGATTGTTAGACTCCATCCTGGTCTGGGCTGCTGCTTTCTCCCCTGCTGTCTACCTTCAGTGCCCCACCATGAGGGGTAGAAAGTCGGCGCCTGTTTATGCAGCACCTGGTTTCTGCAAGTCTCCAGAGCCAACAACGGACTAGTGTATCTCCATGAAGCTCCACCAAGTACCAGTTATCCATGAACAAAATGTATCATGTCCATGGTCCCAAGAGAGTATCTTCCCAGACAAACCTCTTCTGGAGATCAGTATGCCATCAAAATAAAATTTGTACCTGGTGGCAAAAGTTGCAAAAAGTCAATACATGGCGAGGGAGAACTTTGAAAACCCTAGAAATAGCAAAGTGGCTCAAGGCTGTTTGTCATATTTGCAATAAAAATGTAATCCTGTGTAATATGCAGTTAGGTACCAACTAAAGAAAGCCAGCTGGGCTGTTGCTGAACTGCATTCTTCTTCCCCACCAAATGAGCTCTAAGAGAAAGAACAGAACAGACAAAGGGCTAATAAGAACTTTTCTAGGAAGAAAAAAAATCTTAAGAAAAGATTCTGCACCAGAGGTAGGACAGTATCTGTAATAATTATAAAGATTTCTGAAGTGTACATTTCACATACATAATTTTAAATTTGGGAGATGCCCGAAGAAGAAAAGCTGTTTGTTTGCTGAAAGAAACTTTGGTGGGAAACATTAAACTATTTGAAACTTATTTATGTAAAAAAGTTGGAAGCAAGTATGTTTGTTAGGAATACTCCATTTTGTGTTTTTATAAACCTTATGCTACTGCCATCTGTGCCACACTCTTCTGTAATCTAGCTGGTTTAATTTGGAGTGATGTGTGTGCTTTTTGAGTTTCCATACAGAGCACTCTCTTATCTGTAATTATGGTTTCTAGCTAATACTTCATTATTCCATGCTATGTTACAGAAAATGTTTATTGTCTGGTGAGTTTATTGTCCATCCCTGGCCACGGAGAGCAGAGAGGGTGTCAGATCCCCTGAAACTGGAGTTATGGACGGTTGTCAGCTGCCATGTGGGCCCTGGCAAAGAACCCTGGTCCTCTGCAAGAGCAGTGAGTGCTCTTAACTGCTGAGCCATCTCTCCAGCCCAGTTTTTGTTTTTTTAATTGACCTGGTTATTTGAAACTGTGTGGTATTTACTGAAATGAAAAATGAATACAAGAGTTTTGGGATTGGATCATTGTGTGGCATAGGAGAAAGATTCGAAGAAGGCTCAAGATGGGGAACTTGGGTCATCTGTGGGTTTTCTTGAGCAAAATCAAAGCGTTAGCTGCTTGTCTTCTTTCTCTGACAAAATACCCTAACCAAGGAAGCTTATGGAAGGAAAGGTTTATTTTGACACCTAGTTCCAGGGTTCCTTCCATCGTGGAAGGGAAGTCATGGCCAACAGGATTGTGAGACACATTGTTTCTGCTGTCAGGAAGCACAGGGAGATGAATGTTGGTGCATAGCTATCTTTATTTAGCCCAGGACCCCAACCCATGGAATGGTGCTGTCCACATTCAAGGTGCGTCTTCCCACCTCCACTTAAGCTAGAAACTCACTCTCAGGCATGACCAGAAGCATATTCCCATGGTGACTCTAACTACCATCAACTTAATGAAATTATCACAACATTTTATAAACTCAAAGTAGCCATGGTGAGTTGAAGATTTGGTGGCATTTCAATTTTGTTGGTGATATCAAGTACTAAAGTCTCAGAAACACCTATGAACATAGAAATGATTATAGAAAGCAAAAGCAGTAATCAACATTGCCATTTATTAGAATAAATGTCAAAGTTAGGATCCTGAAGGAAAAATGAGATCTAATTTCTAGAGATTTACTTAAAAGATGGTAATACAGGCTGAGTATTAGGGAACGTACACGGAGAAGGCATAAAGAGGAGAGACAAAAGTAAGAAATAGAGAGAGAAAAACTAGTGTCTCTTCTGAAAATCTTCCACAAACAAAGTTTATAGGAAACAATGACCCTTCTTAGTGTCTAAAGGATATTTCAATGGAATGAAGAGAAAAACAAATTAGAGTGATTTAAAGGTTGTTTGTTGTCTTTGAGAAACTTCCACTAAAATTATTCTTTCCTTTCTTTCAGAAGCCAAGTGGGAGAGGATTTTTAAGAACGCATGTGTTTTCTAGAAGAGGTACTTTAGAAAGTATTGCCTGTTACAGTTCCTATACTATTTTTGACATTGGTTGGTAAGTCATTTATAATATTTCTTCTCTTTATTGAGTTGTTTACATTAACAGACAAGTATTACGACCTGGTTCAAATGTTATTTGGAACTAACATGCAATTTCTTAAGCATTTTTTTTTTTTTTTAGATAAATGAAAGGGAAAGGTTGAAATTGGGTCAGCAAGTATGCAGGCACGACTTTATGAGCTGAAGTTCCTAGTCTTTCAAAAGACTAATTTAATTTAAGATTTGAATCAAAAAGTAGTGAACAGGTTGTTGGGTTTATATTAAAAAAAAAATTCCAGAAGGCACGGTTTCAGATAATATGGCCAAATTTCTTAAAATGAGACCAAGTGATGACATTTCCTAGATGATACATATTTTCATCTAAAAGTTTCATTTTCCATCAGCTTCTTTTCACATCCTGGTGACTTTTATATCATTGTTCATTATTTTTAACTCATGAAGAGTAGCTGACACTCTTTTTTATTATAATTTAAAAAAGAAATATGACACCTTAACATTAGTTTTAGTTTCTTAAAATTGAAATATACAGTTGAAGCAATTTACCCCCTGTAGCTCCCTTCCATACACTCATTTTACTAAGGAGTAAAGTTCCCTATGTTTAAATTAATACTTTATAATATAGCTTAGGATATTATGTTTTGCTGAACTGTGTCTATTTGTAAATACTCTGAGCTTTTCCTTTCACTATAATGTTATGCAAAAGTCTCAATAATTTTGAAAGAACCACTCAGAAATTCTGTTTACATGTTAATTTGCATATTTTAAGCATTTGGCTTGACAATCAGCCCTTTGAAAAATGCTCTATTGCTCATTTATATTCACTCAAAGGCATACCAATAAATAATAGATGCTCAATTAATATTTGCTGAACAAACCAATGGGTTACTAATTTTTGTTTTTGTTTTGGTGATAGGATTGCCTGTATCCCAGGTTTGCTGACATTTGATATTCAGTGAGGATGACTTCATTCACCCTTCTACTTCTACAGACTCTTGAGTGTTGGAATTACAAATGTGTACTCCTATGCCCAGTCTGCATTACTATTTTTATAGGTGATGCGCACGCGTGCACACCACACACATACACACACACATACATATATATATATGTGTGTGTGTGTGTGTATATGAGAGAGATAGAAAGATAATGTGATCCATCACTTAAGGATGGAAGCATGTTTTAAGAAACACTCCCTTAGGTGGTTTTGCTCTTGTGTGAACACACAGTATATTCACACAATCCTAAATGGTGTGTAGATAGTCTAGGTCTCATCTAAGCTATGCAGATCCTGTAGCTCCACTGGCCTGTTGCTTCTAGAGTACATACCTGTAGAGCTGTACTAGGCAATAGCAATGTGAAGGTGAATGTTTGCGTATCTAAACATAGATAAAGTTAGAACAGCTACAGTGAAAGAATGGCATAAGGAAAATAAACACTGAGCTAACAGGGCACTCAGTGTGAATGGAGCTTGAAAGACTGGACGCTGCCACTGTGTGAAGGTAAAAGAACATGCAGGGCCAGCCCAAGGATGCACAACTGTAGGCGTTACACATAGTGCCTACACTCTTGTCCTACATTAATCTTGAAAATAATTGTCTTTCATTAGTATTAAATTAAGCTTAGATATTGTGACTCTTCATAGATATTTCACTTTTGAACATTTGAATTTTCTAATAACACCCCAAAACACAAACATATTCTACAATTTTATATTTCTTTCTTTATATCTTTATCCTGTAAGATATAATTTTATTCTATAAGATATAATCTTATAATTCTATAAGATATTATTTAATATACAAGTTTTTTCTTTAAAAACTCCCATTAGATAAGAAGGTGCAGACACACACTAGGTCTGCTTCTGAGAGCTCAGGTTCATCATCTCACCATCATCTCTCTCTACACCTGTCCCAACGCAGCGTGTCCAAAGGCACCAGCGCAGGAGACATGGCATTGTCACCTCCTGTGACCAGACTTCCAGGTACCCCGTAGAGGGCCTTCTGGGGTTCCTCTTGAAGAGTTTCAGTTCTTTCAGTCACATGACAATGACGGTTTGCTCAGATTGTTTCTCTTCTCATCATCATAGTCAAGCATTGACCAGGAACATTTCTCTTCATTAGTGAAAAGCTGCTGGGTCCATGGTTACAAACTCCCTAAGGAAATGCTGAGGTCTGTGAATGATTCTGCTAAACTCATCACAAGGGATTTTCTCATGGGATCCTCTTCTTCCCCCTGTGGCTTTCTTTATTCTTGTTTCTCGTTATACCATGGGACTTCTGGGCAACAGAAATAGTGCAGTTCCACTGTAATGTGATGGGAGCATCAGGGGACATATGGACCACCATTGACAGAAGTGGTGTTATGCAGTCCATGAATGTACGGATGCTATGTTAATATGTCTGATATGTGTATCATATATATAACTAAGTGTAATTCCTATCAGTATTTCTATACGTATGATCCAGTGTGATGCTAACATTTCCATAATGAGTATTAAGTTTAATTGAATGAATTCTTCTAAAAGTGTCACAAAAGTTATACTGCCATCATGTTGCTAATCAAACCCTCAACTCCTACCCCACAGCACTATGTATTATCTTAGTTTGTTTTCTAGTCATTATTTTGTCTCTACTGATGATATTCTGAGGATGATATTCTATTTAGTTTGTCCAGTTCACTGAATTTGGAGCAAATTATAAACACAAACTTCAATATTTATTGAACTGGAAAGATAAGTGAGTATTCAATGCACACAGGCATGAACAAGGGCAGGGTCAGCTGGGGGTGGGGCTCAGGCTAAGTCTCAGGTTTGTTAATAAATCTAGCTCAATTTCTTGATCCCCAAGGCACACCTGAGGTGGTTCAAGGTATCTTCAACCACACTACTTTCTCAAATTAAAGAAATAATAACAAAACACTGAGTGCTCAGTTGAAACTCTGCACACAAACCTAAAAAAAACTGAGTTTCTCTATATCCTAGATTTTAGAGGCCCAGCCTTTAATTTTTGTTGATTAAGTGGAAAAATTTTGGACATAGTCTCTTCTGAAATAGTTCTGATAATTTACCAGCATGCATTTGATAAATGACTTATATTTCTAATACTAATTATGGCCAGAAGCAATGTCATGGGTGATTGTTTCAGATCTGAAAACAAATCAAATACAATGTAACTTCCAAATAGTTTTATCTTTTCAAGAAGAATGAATGGAGTTTTGAAAAAAGTTCTACCTTTAGCTAGTATTGGAATCTTTAGCTTTCTATTTGTTCTTATCTTTCTAAATAGATGTCTCATAATAGAAGTTGGCATTGTGTTCAGGGAGAATTATAAGGCTTATATAGCTACCTAGAACTTTCAGCTCTCAAAATATGCTTTCACACTTATTAATTCATTTCATTTTCTCAAAAAGACATGAGAAGTAAATAGAACAAGTATTAATTTTGCTGCTTATAAAATATGACAAAGAGGCATGGTGCATATGAATAATTGCTCTGTGGGAAGCAGGAACTGGAGCTTGCAAATCTCCAGTGACCAAAGTGGCATCCCCTGTGTCCTTGGTACTAATCACAACTAAAATCAATCTGGAGTTTAAAGTCTGCTCGCTTATGGAGTGGTGCTGATGGAGCAGTGGGCATTGGTAGGTCAGACAGAAGCATCTACTAGTAATTAGGAATATGAGACTCCGGAGAATGTCCAAAATTAAGGGAGGTCCAATAGCCACTGAGGAGGCACCAAAGGTTATGCCAGGACATTTGTATTTGAAACCACTCATCTGTACACTTGGGCAAGAAAAAGCTTAGAATGTTTTCGGTGATAATTCATGGACTGGAGTTTCGTATATGAAAAACTTCCCTCTCTTAAATAATGGTGTTATTATAAGACAATTTCTCTGTCTTTTATATACCTATAAGGATGATATTATACTTGTAGTTAACAATGTACTATTGTGTACTCTAAAATATGCAGAGACAGAGATGTACCTCAGTTGCTAGAATGCCTGATTAGAATGCAGGCTGCTGTGTATGAGTTCCCCAGCACTGAATGAAACTGGGTAGTTTGGAACATGCCTGTAATCTCAGTACTGGGCTGGAGGCAGGACAATGGAATATTCAAGGCCATTGTCGGCATAGTAAGTCAATATAAATAAATATGTTAAGAATCTTAATCTTATGGTAAGTATTTTTACATACACACACAAACACAAGTTATTTTGGAAAGTCATAAAAATGTTCAGTGCTTTCACTGTATTGATGACATCATGACTGCGTGTCATGATTTAGAAAATATAACATTAAATATGTGTATTTTGTATCTCCATTATAGGTCAAAATATCTTTTAAAAAGGAATGACTATTGTCATTGAAATTTCGGGAGAAAGTATCAAATGCATTTATTCTCAGTCCTCCCTGCTTTTCTATACAAAAGCAAAACAACCCATTTAAGCAAAGTTGACAGTCGCACAGTGGGTCTTGGCCATTTAGAATTTCAGAGCTGGCTATCGAACAGTTCCTGGAGGTGGCTTATGTAAAGCTCACTGCAATAGCTGCCCATGAACTTTACACCTCATTGTGCAAAAGCCTATTTGGAGATGTGAAGCCTTTGGCAAGATACAGGGTCTCTAAATCATCCTTGCGTGGCTTAGAAATTCTTGTCCATGGGCCGAACCAGTAACAACGTGGTGTACCATATTTTCAGCATCGAGACCGTTCCATTAGGGGACACAGCAGTCATATCAGATCGTGCAGGGAACTATATTTAAGTTCCCATCAAGCACAGTGGAATGTCAACAGTCTTATTGAGGACATATCTAGGACAGGGAAGGAATGATGAACACTACCAAAATTAGAAAAAGGATCGTGATTTGATAGAATTTGCTTATGTTACACCCTGATCATTCAAATCAGCTTTTCCATGTGAAAATACCTATTATATACAGTGTGACACTTTTTTGCTTTTCAAATGCCACCACTGAGAAGGACCTAGTCCTTGGGTTCACTCTTACTTTGGTTCAGGTCAGTTTCTTGAGTACTTAAAATAAATCATCTGCAGTTACATCTATTTGAGTTCCAATGCTGAACTTGGGGGACCCGTTTAGTGGAGAAGATAATTGGATAAAATCTCTCAAATAACATCATTTAAATGAGAGAAATGGTTTGAAGTATAAATCATGACATGAAGACCTAATCGACAAAGATATTAAGGGAGCAGAGGGGAGGTTGGTAAATAAAACACAGAACACACAGCTATACTTGAATACTACTTATTTGTATGTCTGTCCATAATATTGTATGGCAGATGCTTTTACAAAAACTTATGTATGTATATTGCTGACCTCTATATAGTCTAACATAGAGTATTAAATATGTGACATTTGGAAGGTTCTCTCTGAGAAAGAAACACTACAATCACCTCTTTTTAAAAATATATTTATTATTTTTATTTTATGTGTATGAGTGTATTGCTTGCATGCGGGGAGGTGTAACCAAGTCATTCAGTGCCTGTGGAGGTCAGAAGAGGGCATCAGATCCCTTGGAATTGGCATTATGAATGGTTGTTTACCACTGTGTGGGTGATGGGAATTGAACCCAGGTCCTCTGAAAGATCAGTCAGTGCTCTTAACGGCTGAGCCATCACTAGCCCCGTACAACCACCTCTAAAGGATGAATAGGGACTGGAAGAACAGAAGGGGGATATTTCAAAAGCAACGAATGGGAGTATCACATTGGAAAATCCTAAAAGTGCTAAAGTAACTCTGTGTGGGAAGGCCAGCCATGGAGACCTTTGTAAGAGAGGAAACCCCGGTGGGCAGCGAGCAGCAAAGGCCCTGCAGCCAGATCCCCCAGGTGTCTTAACACATGGGCTGTTGGCGGAAGTCTGTCACGCTCCATTTGCACACATGTAGAGGGAAACAGTGCAAAGACCCCACAGTGTTCTAGGCTCAACAGCAGGCTGCAGGTACACAGCGGCTGGAGCCTACACTATCTGCGGGTTCTCTGCTCTGCTCTTCACGTTGGCTGTAGCATCTGTTACTATCTACGGAGGTTCTCCTTTCGTGTCCTCTTTGTGTGTGAGATTGTCTTCTCCCACTCTAACTTTCCCACAGCTCCACGACTGACTTTTATTACTATCTGCTCTTTTCTGCGTCAGTTGTCTGATGCATTCCTCTGTGAACTGGGAAGGAGCATTTTGCCAGTTGGGCATCTGCATAGCCCCTAAGTGATATATTCTCTCTCTCTCTCTCTCTCTCTCTCTCTCTCTCTCTCTCTCTCTCTCAGCAGCAACTGACTGCCTGTAGCTCTTCATTTAGAAGTGGGACCTTGTGAAATTTCCAAGATGGGGAATTCTTTCAGGTCAGGGATCATACCATAATCCATATTTGTGCCTACTAGACCTGGAACAAAACGGGTGCCCAATAAACGTTAAACAAGAGAAAAAGTTGCCTTTCCTAATACCCTGGCATTTTCCCCTCATGCTATCCACCCGAGAGACAACTTCTGTCCAGTGCCCCAGCATGCTGCTTTTGAGCGAGCATGTGGACTGAGGAGTCGCTGCCCCGCCAGAACTCACAGTGATGGATGTTAGCGCAGCGGCAGCAGCCTCTGCCAGACAGGAGGCTAACTGGCAAACGGCAGGGCGTTCACAGGCTTGGAGGGCCTTGTTAGAGTTCAGAATTCTGGTGAACATCTCGCTGACACTCCACACAACAGCTGCAGCCTCAACAGTGGGAGTTCTCACACTGATTTTTCAAAAATCTCCCCCTCCAGAATTCAGTGTCATATGACACTGTTGAATGCCCTGAACCACAGTGTATTGTGATCCATCATTCCCTACACTCATCATTGGTGGCAAAGCTGCTAATTTAGCTAAATAGTATTTTGCATATTAGAATGAGCTTTCTCTTGTTTTCTGGGCTTTGGAGAATTTGTCAACTCTCTGTTTTCCTGCATGATACAAATATAGTCCTTGCTCTATACCAGCACAGCTATTGCCCATTTTAAATGATTACATTGTAAAGAGAAAATAATTTCTTGGAGACTAAGATCTAAGAAATTAGGTTGCACAAAAGTGATCTACTTATAAAAATATTTTATCTACCCTGTAAGGTTAAACTTGAGCAATCGAGAGTTTCAGTTTGGTGTCTTTGATCCATTTGGAGTTGACTTTTGTGCAGGGTGAAAGATAAGGGTCTAGTTTCTTCTACAGGTGGAGATCCAGTTTTGCCAGCACCACTTGTGGAGGATGCTGTCTTTCCTCCATTGTGTGTTCTTGGCACGTTTGTCAAATATCAGGTGGCTGAAACTTCACACTCATGTTTGGATCTTAAGTTATGTTCCATTGAACTGGGAGACCTTAGGAGACAGGTATTATAAAGAGTGAAATAAAAAAAAAGTTCTATTTTGAGGAACTACCATCTGACTATTCTAGTAACTTAGGACTAAAACTTAGAAAAATCTCCAGACTTTAGATAGATTGAATTCTACTAGAAACAAACCATCAGGGTGTAGATAAATGTCACACAATATAATTTCAGGAAGCAATATTTATGATTTAAAATAAGTGCAAAGATAAATGTTATGGTTTGTGTGTCTTTTCTATTATTTGCATGTTGAAAATGTGACATGTTGCATGTTCCAATGTGACAATGTGGAGAGTAGATCATCTTGGGATATGTTCCTGTCCTGCAAGTGGAACATGGGAATAGATTAGCACCATTATACAAAGGGTTTAGAGGAGTGAGCCCCTCCTCTCCCATTCTTGTCCTCTCCCCTCTTCCCTGAGATGCTGAATCATGGAAACCTTTGCTCTGGGACTTTCAGGTCTCCAGAACTGCAAGCAAGTCAACTTATGCATGGACATAAATTACTTTTATATGTTCTCTTTTAGACGCACAGAAAGAGACTGAGAAAATTAGAGTGTATTTCAGAACTGTAGAGTGGGAAGTTTGCTAGGATAGAGAAGCACCCTCCAATGCTGGGATCTGGAGGCATGAATGTACTTTGAGATGCTTCGTTTTAACAAGAACAATGGGTGTATTATTGTTATGTGTAGAACCAACACTAAATAAACATTTTTTGGCTATTTCTCACAATGTGCATGTTACTTACATGAGGTAAGGAGCATTCTAGGCACAGAGGTAAGATATAAAGAATGGTATGTATCGAGTTCTTCTGGAAACAGACTCATAGCAATTAGTACATGCTAGTTTTATTGATCAATATCCTTGGAAAACATGGCAGTAGAGGATGGGAGAGGTAAGCAGTTTGGAGCAGAGGGAGAAGTCCAGCTGCAATGAAATTTTCATGAGAATCTCCTCTGGGTTTGCAGAATGAGCCTTCAGATTTTAGGCATTAGGACAAGAGATCTAAGGTGTAATTTCCTCATGTGGATCAGATATCCCACAAGGGTCCCCCAAGGGAAAAGAAAAGTCTTCCTGTTCAGCAGGCCAACCACTCTGTTCAGTCTAGTGAATCCCTTGATGAGGTATCAGTAGCCAGGCACTGGGAAGTAAGTCTCCATAGTCCTCGTACCTTTCTGTAAAGCAGAGACTGTTCTAGAAGTAAGTCCTGCAATATCATAGCATGCAACATAAACGCCACAAGTAGTAAATGTCTAGGTATCATTTTAGGAATTCTTAGACTGCTTTTGAAAAATTGTTATTATTTATGACTCCCTTCCTTTGGTGTGATAGGAATATTGAGCTACTGGATAAGGATCATTATGTAACTAATTATTATCCTTCATATTTATGATTTATGTGTGTATATGAATGCATGTGTGCAAGTTCCTGTGGGGACCAGAAAAGGACATTAGATCATGTGGAGCTGGAGTTACGGACATTGTGAGCTACATGATTTGGGTGCTGAGAATGGAACTCAGGTCCTGTTCAAGAACAGCAGGTGTTTGTAACCCCCGAGCCATCTCTCCAAACCTTATAATTAATAATTAAGTGAATATTTTTCAAATGCTTCAATGTATCTGTTTTAGAAATGCTTAACAGCAGCTGGAAGAAGCAGGTGCAAAGCCAACTGGACATAATCTGGAATGACATCATCAAGTCACTAAGGAGTGAAGAATAAAGTATTTAAAAGTACAAGGCATAGGCCATGCTTTATAAAGAAAGGTTGTGTGAGCAAACAGAGCTAGTGCTGGAATTCTGGGAACACCCTGAATTGGATATACTGGAATATGGGGGACTTACAAAATCAAGTCATGGGAATGTTATCATCTAAAGACTGCGAAGAATGGTTGTGGGGGTGTCTGGAGGGTAAGATGGAAAAGATCATTCACACTTAGAATGCTTAAAGAAATGGGACCCGATTCTTCAGACAGGCATCTCAAAGGTGGCACCTGCCTTACAGCCATGAGGATGCCAGCTAAACATCCTGACTCCCACAGTCCACCTCAGCTTTTCTGAGTCCGAATTCCTGAAATCTGTGGATCTCACAGTTTCCACTGTGTTAGAGAACTTCTACTCTGGGCAAAAGAAACTGCCAAGATTCAACCTCTATCTCCATGGTTTCACAAAATCTGTGTGGGATTTCCTCACAGTTATAGTGTTAAACTAAAAGATTCCAGAAAATATGGTCTCAATGCATTTCATCGGAAATAATAAATTAGTAATTTAATATTCTCAAACTGCATTGGCCCACTTCCACTAATGCAGGAACCCGCCCTCCACCTTCCTCAGACGGTTCACACTGTTCAGACTGTTGTCAGTGCCACAGTTGTTTATCTCTGGTTCATAGTGGGGCATTTTCTTTCTTTAATCATAAGAATCATTTCACAGTAGAGTAAAGGAAGCTCTTCAGGGCCCTCCGAGGTTCTGTTTCTGAGCTGCGGTCATATCAGGGAGTTAATTTTTTCTCTATGATCTGTGTACTTCCTCTCAAATCTCTGATAAGTTTTGGATCCCTTAACAACCCATCTAATCTTCTATTTTCCACTTATAAGTCAGTTCAATCATTTAAACTTTTTCCATGGTACCTCCTTCCTTGCTTCAGTTACAAGAGCTTGTTTTTTGCTTGCTTGATTTCAGAATTCTCTTGTTAATATTTTCCTTTATCTCTGTCTTCTTTTTCCTGGGAATGCATGTCAGGGCTGTGCACACTAATGCTACAGGGATATATTTTATAAAGCCTATCTGATTTCATACCTTCTTAATTTATTAATGTAGATTTGTCACTGATTTAATTTAAATATTGTATAAAATAATGCCTCACCTCCCTTTTGCACTTTCAAATCATATCTACTTTTTTTCAGAATTTCTGTGTTTATGCATTATTGTTACTATTACCTGTTCTGTTTTTTAAAATTATTTATTTAATAACCACATGATTAGAAGAAGAATTTCATTACAGCATTAACATATTCAATAACAATTTCCAGAGCAAAGATGCATCTCTTTCAAAAGTGGCTGTAAATTTTTAAGTTCACAGTAAAATGAATACAGTTATACAATATTGAACTCAGTATCAACCCTGTAAGATATAAAATTGAATGTGTTTTTACCCTGTAAATAAGATCTCCATTTCAAGATATAAAACTTAGATGTTTGCACAGGCGTCTATATTCTCTGTATCTGATTATGACTAGTCACAATCAGTTATACTCAGATCCTTGGCACCTGAGTATGAATATAAAGTCATCAGGTAGATTTCAATGGTAATGTTTATCACCTTTATTAATTAACATGAAGTAAAATTTTATGCTTCTTCCTCAAATATAACTCATCTATTGTCGATTTTTTTGTGTATATCATGCAGAACATCCTAAACAATCTTATTCATCTACATACCCACTTCCCAAATGGCATCCTCCTATACACCCCCCAACCCCTAGAGCCCATATACTCTGTAATCCCTGTCTGTCCACTGTGTTTTCAGGATCTCCAGCCATTCCCCAGTGCTTGTCCATCCACTGAATCTAGTCAGCCTATTTAGAGTTCATTGTTTTAGGAAGATCAGCTCTTTCTCATCTAGCAGCTATCAGTTGTCAATATTCCTTCAGATAAGATAGGGGTCTGCTATTTATTTTCCCAGTTCTATGTTGAGTTACCATCTGGGAGTCTCTTGGGCCACTCTAGCCAACAACTCAAAGGAAGATATCTCCTGTCTGGCATTGTTTCTTGTTTTGTAGCCTTTAGCTATACACATGGACTCTTAAAAATTATATTGACCTGTTTAATCCTTGGTTATACTTTTATTTTGGGTGTTTAAGACCATATACAGTTGGCCCAGATAAAGCAAATTACTTTTACTCTTCAGGCCGTTTGAGGTTCTGTTCCTCAGGGGTCATGTGGGCTTGGGAGGAACCCCTGGAGCCTTTCTTTTACCAGTTCCACCTATGTGAGGATAAGTCAAAAGTTCTACTCGATCATGGCTGGCTTCACTTGGAAGCATGGAGGAAATGTTTCCTCTGAGTTGACCCTCCTCTTTGTAGATTGGACACTGGTTCACGTGCATCTGGTGGGGTTTCCTTGGCCTCCTTGATCAAGAGGACAGGTGACACACCACAGTTATAGGACATTTTGAGAGATGCTCAAAGTCCCCTGGAGCTTAGTTGACCTACGAGGGCAAGGAGCAAAAACTGTCTTTTATGTCCCTCAGACCAAATTAGTATAGGCCTCAAAGTATAGCTGTTAGACATCCAAGAAGGTTAGTTTCACCAGTCTGTTACTTTTAATTACCATGTGCTATGTAGATAAATCTTGGGCAAAGACCAAACCTTCTCAGATAAACCTTGCCTAGACATGTATTATATTCCTTGATCTAGCTGTATGTATAATTTGTCAGTAGGTTGTTGTTCTAATATTGTTCCTCCTGTTTTTTTTTTAAACTAGCAAGGCATTATTTATCTCTTGCATTGTCTAACCCTTCTACCATGGTTTCCTAAGGTGCCCCCATTTTTCCCATTTCTCCCTTAGTAATACCCTTCTCCTATGGTCCTACCTCTCTTGAGCCCCTTTTTCCCCTTTATCCCCTAGGTTCCTGGTACACCCTCTCCTCCCCCTCCCTTAAACTAACCCAGTTTTTATCCATATCTCCCTTATTAAGGCCTGTTTCCTACTGTTCTTCTCTTTCAGGTTCTTCCTTTTCCTTTACCTCCCTAGTTCCTTTTCACTGTTCTGGTTCCTGTAGTTATGTCTGGTTGCATACTTATTTATCAGAGTCTGGTTATAGGATTCACATATGAGGGAAAACATAGTTGATTTTTTTTCTGAGTCTGTGTAACTTCACTTAGTATAACAGTTTCTAGTTCCATGCATTTACCTGCAAATTTCATGATTTCATCTTTCTTTACTGCTGAGTAAAACTCCATCGTATAAATGAACCACATTTTCATTATCCACTCATCAATTGAGGGACACTTAGGTTGCTTCCATCTCTTAGCTATTGTGAAGAGAGCAGCAACAAACGTGCATGTACAAGTGTCTGTGCAATAGGATGAGTTCTTTAGTATATGCCAAGGAGTGGTATAACTGGGTCAAATGGTAGGTTCATTTGTAGTTTTTTAAGAGTTCTCCACACTGCTTTCCGTAGGGGTTGAACAAGTTTGCAGCCCCACTGGCAGTGGTTGAGTGTTCCCCTTTCCCCACATCCTCTCTAACATTTGGTACCATTTGTTCTCGTGATCTTAGCCAGTTTGACTGGGGTCAGATGAAATCTTAAATTGGTTTTAATTTGCATTTCCCTAATACTAGTGATGTTGAACACCCTTTAAGATGCTTCTTAGCTATCTTTATTTCTTCTTTTGAGAACTCTGTGTCCAGCTCCTTAGCCCGTCTTTTAATTCGGTTACTTCCTTTCTGGATTCTTTGTTTTTTGAGTTCGTTATATATTCTGGATATTAAACCTCTGTCAGATGTGTCCCTGGTGAAGATTTTCTTCCATTCTGTGGATTTTCTCTTCACTCCCTTGGTTGCTTCTTTTGATGTACAGAAGCTTTTTAGTTTAATAAGGTCCCATTTGTTAATTCTTTACCTTGTTTCCTGAGCAATTGATGTCCAGTTTAGATAATCCTTTCCTATACCTTATCTTGTATGTTATTGCCAATGTTTTCTTCTAAGAGTTCCAGAGTTTCAGGCTTCATATTGAAGTTTTTGATCCATTTGGAGTTGAGTTTTTTGCAAGGTGAAAGATAGGAGTTTAGTTTCATTCTTCTACAGGTGGAGATCCAGTTTTGCCAGCACCATTTGCTGAACATGCCGTCTTTCCTCCAGTGAATGTTCTTGGCCCCTTTGTCAAATATCAGATGACTTAAATTACCTGGACTCATATTTGAGTCTTCAATTTTGTTACACTGATCTATGGGTTTATTTTTGTGCCAGTACCATGTTGTTTTTATGACTATAGCTCTGTAATACAGTTTAAAATCTGGTATGCAATCCCTCTAGCATTGCTGTTAGTGCTCAGGGTTGCTTTGGCTATCCGAGGTCTTTTGTGCTTGAATATGAATCTTAGGATTTTTTCCAATTCTGTGAAGAATGTCACAGGGATTTTGATTGCCATCACATTGAATCTATAAAAGGCTTTTTGTAGGATGGTCATTTTCATAATACTAATTCTCCCAATCCATGAGCATGGGAGGTTCATCCATCTTCTGATGTCTTCCTCAATCTCTTTCTGTAAAGATTTAAAATTTTCATTGTAGAGCTCTTTAATGTCTTTGGTCAGGTTTATTCAGAGAATTATTATTTTTATTGCAGCTATTGTGAAGGGGAGTGTTTCAATGTACTCTTTCAGTGATTGCTTGTTATTGGTATATAGAAAGGCTGCAGACTTTTTTAGATTGATTTTGTAACCTGCCGCATTACTGAACGTGTTAGTAATTTCTAGGAGTTTTCTGTTGGAATTTTTGGCATCTCTTAGATATGATATCCCATATCATCTGCAAAAAGGGATAATTTGTTATCTTCTTTTCTAATTTTTGGTCCTTTAATTTCCTTCTCTTATTGCTCCAGCAAGAGTTTCAAGCACTATATTCAAAAGGAGTGGAGATAGTGGACAGCCTTGTCTGGTTCCTGATTTCAATGGGAATGCTTCCAATTCTTCTCCATTTAGAATGTTGTTGGCTGGGGGTTTGTTGTATTTGGCTTTAGTTATGTTGAGGTATGTTCCCTCCAGTCCAATTCCCTCTAGGACTTTGAACATAAGTGCATGTTGAATTTTCTCAAAGGCCTGCTCTGCCTCTATTGAGATGACCATGTGGTTCTTCTCTTTGAGCTCATTTACATAATTTATGACATTTATTGATTTAGGTATACTGAACCATCCCTGAATCTCTGGAATAAAGCTGACTTGATCATGGTGAATGATCTTTTTGATGTGTGTCTGTATGAGGTTTGCAAGTATCTTGTTGAGAATTTTTGCATCTATGTTCATTAAGGATATAGGTCTATAGTTTTCTTTTTTGGTTGTATCTTTGCCTGGCTTTGTTATTAGAGTGATTCTGGCTTCATAGAAGGAATTTGCAAGTTCTCCTTCCATTTTTATCTTTTTGAATAAACTAAGTAGTATTGGATGTAGATAGTTTTGCGTGTCTGGTAGAATTCTGCTGTAAATCTATCTGGTCCTGGGCTTTTTTTTTAGTTGGGAGGTTTTGTATTACTGTTTCAATTTCCTTATGTGTTATGGGTCTGTTTAAGCTGTTGATCTCTTCTTGGTTTAGTTTTGGTGGTTCCCATGCTTTTAGATACCAGTCTTTCTTTTAGGTTTCCAAATTTAGTAACATATAGGTTTTTAAAGTATTCCCTTATAATGTTCTGAATCTTTTTGGTGTTTGTTGTAATGTTTCCCCTTTCATCTCTGATTTTGTTGATTTGGAGGTGCTCTTTCTTTCTTTTCATTAACTGAGCTAGCGGTCTGTCAATCTTGTTAATTTTTTCAAAGAACCGGCTCTTGGATTCCTTGATTCTTTGTATTGTTTTCTTAGTTTCTATTATATTATTTTCTGTTCTGATTTTTGTTGTTTCTTCTCTTCTGTTGGGTTTCGGTGTTATTTGTTTTTGCTTTTCAAACATCTTGAGTTGCAATATTAAGTCATTTATTTGTGTTCTTTCCGATTTTTTAATATAGGCACTTAGAGCTATAAACTTCCCTCTAAGAACAGCTTTCAGTGTGTCCCAGAGGTTTGGATGTGTTGTATTGTCCTTTTAATTTAGTTCCAGGAATACTTTTCTTTCTTAATTTCTCTTTGACCCATTCGACATTCAGGAGTGTGTTGTTTAATCTCCATGTATTCGTGTAGTTACTATGGTTTCCTCCGGTGTTGATTGTGAGCTTTATTGCATTGTGGTCTGATAGAATGCATGGACTTGTTTCAATCTTTTTATATTTGTTGAGGTTTGTTTTGTGCCCCAGTATATGGTTGATTTTGAAGAAAGTTCCATGGGGTGCTGAATAGAAAGTATATTCTTTGATGCCTGTATGGAATATTTGGTAGATGTCTGTTAGGTCTGGATACAAAGGATCAGGAAGCAGTGGTGATGCTGGGCCAAGAGGTCAGCCCTGGTATCTGGGGTGCCAAGACATACAATGGGCCAGTTCCTCAGGCTAGGAGGAGAGATGGGGTGGGGGAGCTGAAAAGGTGAATGAGGCTGAGAGAGTCAAGGCTTGGTGGGCACAGCTGGACTTACTCAGGAAAGATGCTGGCACCAGGAAGCCAGAGGCTGTACAGCCCAGAGTTGCAAAGGCAGATGGGGGCAGAACTTGGCCCAGAGGGCTCCTGGGACTGCAGGGAGGAATTGGGTTGGTTTGGATGCAAAGGATCAGGAAGCAGTGGGGATTCTGGGCCTAGAGGTCAATCCAGGAATCTGGGGTGCCAAGACAAGAAATGGGTCAGTACCCAGGCTAGGAGGGGTTCTGGGAGGGTGAATGAGGCTGTGGGAGTCAAGGCATGGTGGGTGCCTTCCTTCCCATAGGAAGGATGCTAGCACCAGCAAGCTGGGGGCCGAGCCATCCAGGGGAGCAAAGGTAGGTGGGGGTGGGACCAGCCCCTGAGGGCTTCTGGGGACCACAGGAAGGAACTTGGTCTGGATGCAAAGGATCAGGAAGTAGTCATGGCTCTGAGCCAAGAGGTCAGCCCTGGTGTTTATGGTGCCAAGACATGCAATGGGTCAGTTCCCAGGCCAGGAGGTGAGATGGGGTCGGGGAGCTGGAAAGGTGAATGAGGCTGGGGGAGTTAAGGCACGGTGGGTGCAGCTGGACTTACCCAGGAAAGATGCTCGCACCAGGAAGCCAGAGGCTGTCCATATCTTCTTTTATATCTATTCTACTATCTTTTCCATATGTCCTCTTTGGTAGGAAAATAAATGATCACCCTTGTATAGCAAAGAAAAAATATCAAACACAATACTAGTAAGATTAAAGAAAGTGCCCTGTGATCTTCATTGTCAAGTTGACTAGATTTAGAATCTCCTAAGAGGCTGAGGCACACCTCAGGGTGGCGTCAGTGAAGGTTTTAATGGATGGTGGGCGACCCACCTGTCCTACCCTGACCATGGATGGCAGCATCTCATGGCAAAAAGTAACAACCTACCTCCAAAGCCATGGATTAAGGGAAGGGAGACCTCTAAGTCTGGCTGGAAGGTGCCCTGGAATCAACGTGACCAAGTGGCATTTTTCAGGCTCTTCTGACCTCCTCACAGAGGTTTCCATCTTTGCTGAATCCCAGATATTTCAGAGCTTCTGAAAAAAATGTCACATTTTTTTCAAAGATAATTGATTGAATCAGTAGTACTAAGATGCTATGAGATAGGACTCTGTGGAGTATTTAGCAGTTTTCAATATTTTCGTATCCACTTTAGAGATATTAATTGACTGAGTTCTATTCAAAGCCATGTCATGATATAAGCTGACTCTTCCTTAATCTTGTGAAGGAACCAGTCTTTGGTAAGATCTATTATGTTCCCTGTCTCAAGGTTTTCCACATCAATATGGAGATGTTCATGAAACAGTGTCACTTCTTATTAACTTATGTTACTTTATATTATTTTCCTCCAGTATTTTATTTGCTTCATATAGAATTCAAAATTTGAAATCATTTTAATTTTCTTTATTGGTTACATTTTGAAAACCTATTAGTCTTTGTTCTATACAGTGTGGAAATACCATTTATTTTAATGATAAAATTGTAGTTTTGGATTTCTTGACATTCCTTTCAAAATTTTTTGTTAACATTTTCTAAATTGGCTTAGTTTAAACCATTTCATTCATTCTCATACAAAAAATAAATCTGTATTGTTAAACATTTCTTTTCTGTATTGTTTAAGAGCATGACTTTTTCACAGTTAGATGAAGGTCTCATGTTAAAGAATACATTTAATTGACTATATATACATCTGCACAGTTACATATTATAAGCTTATATATCAATATATCTTACTTTGTGCATAGTAAAATGACTTTCTAATAAACCATGTCACTAGGGAGACTTGGCTTAAGGGTAAATTTGAGGTACGTGTAATCATTAACTTTTAAATTTCCTTCTCTTTGAAATACTTTAGAAATTAATTAGTTCAGTAATGCCAACCATTGAAATTTACTGTAAGGTTTCTGCTTTCTTACCCATTTTCCTATGGAAATCTGGAATTAAAGGCTATTCCTCCATCACTTCTGATTGTATTAAGTCATGCTGTAGTAGTTTCACTGATTCACGCAGCCCTTCGTCTCTTAAGAGCTGGAGCTGCAGTGAATTATTTTATTCATTATTTTATCCTTGCTCTGAAGCATAGGATGGAATCAATGGCATTTGGCATCCTCCTCACAGTATAGTTAAAGAGGTCAGGGACAGTGTGAGGCTTAGCTTTACTCCAGTTGAAAAATCCAACTAGTGGAAGATAGAAGTAAGTTCATTAGGAAGAAAATACATTCTGTACATTAAAAACAGCATGGTGAAGGCCAATTGTATGTTTTCTATGTTTGTGTATCTGCGTGGGTATGTGTGTGCACCTTTATGTGTGTATGCAGGTGTCCATGTACATATATGTGTGCATATGTAGAAAGGTGCTGTTCCTCAAATACTCTTAGGTACTGTCCACCTACTTTTTCTTCAAGACAGTGTCTTACAGGCCTGGACTTGGCCAGGTGTGCTGAGCTGACTGGCCTGTGAGCCACAGGGAATCACCTGTCTCTGCTGGGATTAAAAGGATTTCCTACCATACCAGCAAGCAAATGGATTCTGGGGTTAGAATGCAAGTCCCTGTGTTTGAAAGACAAACACTTTCCCTACTGAGATAGATACTCTTAAGACTCTACTCTTTCTTCTTTCTACACCACGTTATCACCAGTATTTCAACTTTGGGGCATCCATAGGTATGCGTTTCAAAATAGAATTGTAGCACACGTAACTAATTTTAGGAAAAATAAAACCAAGACTATGCACCAGAAAGCGAATAGCATGCTGAATAGCTAAAGTAATCATAAAGTCCACGAAGAACAAATCTGTGTCCAAACAAAGAAAGCACATTAGTCAACTTTATTTCTCCTTAACTAAAACTTGTTTCAGACAAATTGGCAAATGCATCTTTGCCTGACCTCAGAATATAAAATTATCACCCTTAATAACACATTTAGTCTCTGTGTGTGAAAAGTCATAATAAGACCCTCAAATGAGTTGTTTGAAATGTGAAATACTTTTGCAAGAAGCACTGTGATGATTTATCTCTTACCTGGTCTTAGAAGTGAAAGGGTCATACTTTAGTAAATCTTATTTAGTAAATATTTAGTAATTTAAAAATTTATTTAATAAAAAAAAATTAAATGGACTTGATTAAAGTGGAATTCTAGAAGAAGGAAACAACATTCCATGTCATAAATTCTGTTTATATATATATTTTTTAGAAGAAGCAAGGAACAATTAAACTGCAAGAAGATCAGAGTGTATGTAGAAAGAGTCGGCTCTAACGGCCAGAAGTTAGCACAGTTTGCTGTGGGGTGCTCACTTTTGCTGCTAAGTTATTGAAAGTCGTTCTAGGCTACTGACTCTAAGCTCTGACCAAGTTAAGTTTTCAGACTTGGAAATGGATATTCTCAGTAAATAGATGTTTGCTGTAAATTTATGGTACAGACCATAGCTCAGAGCACAAATTTGATCATTGTTTTTCAGAGTGGGTGGTAATTATAAGAAAATGGCTTCTGGTTTTCCTTAGCAGGTGAGGTCAACCAGTGATGCAGGGGGTTTAGTAGACATTTTTCAATAATAATTTGAAGATCCAAAGAAGTCCTCATACACACAATTACTTGATGCAGACAGAGGGTATGGATGGAGAAGGGTATGGATTAAACAAACCAAACATCTGCCATGTTGCTTTGCTACAGGGGAGTGATCAAAGCTATTAAAATGTCATTTGCTCAGTGGCCCAGGATCTTTCAATTAGAGTGCTGGTCAGGTTCAGTAAACTATTGCCAGGAAGGTTTGTATGGGGAGAGCTATTTGAATTCACTCATAGGACCCCCAGACTTTTTAATTTCTAACTTTCATTTTTGTTATAATATGAGCCTAAACTCTATAGAATCAGTGTTCATTTTATTTCTCATAGAAGTCAGCAAACTTTCCTAGGTATTTACAAGTAGTCTATTTCATTTAAAAATACATAGATTTTTAAAATCATCTAAATATATTATTAGAATCCTTGTGTTTTAGACTGATTTTTAAAGTGTTTATATGAAAACTTTCTATATCTTTTTCTGAAAAATACTAAAATGTTCTACTACATAATTCCTTCTAAAATGCTGTCGATAAACTTATCTTTAATTATTTAGCATTATGATAGAGGTTTTATCCTTAATTATATTAAGTGTAGTACATTTTGCATTGTAATGAACATTATTATTTATTATACAATGATTATATTCAAACAATATGCTCACATAATTCAAATAATATAGTCAAATAAATAAAATAATACATTCAAATAATCTGTATATTAAATAGTAATGTAATAAATAGAAATATATTTGTTTGAATATATAAAGGTTTATTTTTAGTACATTGTTGAATGGCAGATAGAAATGTAGTCTCAGACTTTGGTTGACTAACTTTCTAACTTGTTTCGTGGGTTTCTCCCACACGTGGTACGTCTACTTGTAATAGGAAAGTTATAACTACATTATAGAATTGTGTCGAAATGAAACGTCCTAACCAATGCGAATCACTGTTCTTAGTAGAGAGTAAAGTATTCAAAATATTTAACTGTTACTATTACAGCATAAATGAATTCCATACCCTAATTCAACTGTGGAAGAAATACAATATTTTTAAAGTTTTAGGTCAGCTGACATGTCAACATGCATGGGGGAATTTTCACAAGGTAATACCTCTAGAGGAAGAACTACAGGAGATTAACGGCTGATGGAGGGATATTCAGTTTTCTCCAGGGATGAACTCCCTGACAGGTTATCCAATCCCATCCTCTGAAGGTGTTACCCAAATTGCCAGTAGGGAATAGGGACACTGACCGCTCTGGACCCCTTCAGTGGGTCTCTTGTAATGCTAATTATTCTTGCTTTTACTTCTCCTTCACACCTCCTATTCATGATTCAAGGACTTTCTTTTCCCCTTAGGATCAAGAGCTATGCAATTTGGGAGTCTTTTAGATAAATCTTCATTACTTTTACAAAGCTCTACCCTTTGACCATGCCCTTGCCTACCAGGCCCTCCTAGTCTCCTTTTGTAATTATAAATGTAGTGCTACACTTTTCCCAAAGCACAATTGAAAATGTTTAAAAGGAACTGTTTTGATTTCTATGACATATTCCTGGAAATCTCTTGTCCTGAGCTGGTGGCATGATGGTTGTTGGATCATGAGGGTGTTAACTTCATCAATGAGTTAATCAAGCGATGGATGAGGTGATATTTGAATGTGTTAATAGGAGATGGGATCTAGGCAGAGAACTAACAGTGTGGATCTGAGTTTAAGTGTGTATCATTGCTCTGCGTGCTTCAGCTTCTGGCCTCCTGTCTGCCAGGAGGTGGGCCATTTGTGTTACCACATGCTCACCATAATGTAGTGCCTCACTACAAATGAGTCTAGAAAGATCAGGGTCAAGGGCCCATGAATTGATAGCTCCAAGATTGTAAGTCTTCCTTTTTCACTGGTATTTTACCAGTAACAAAAACCTTCACTGCTACTCATGAGTACCTGTTCTGTGAGTCCTATTACTATGCCTGCCTTAGGTCTCACTCCACTTTTGAAAAAAAAGATTTATTTTTTAAATTATGTATATGTATGTATGTCTGCCTGTGGGTATATGGACATGAGTGCAGGTGGCTACAGGGGTCATTGTTACAGGAGGTTGTGAGGTTCCTGATGTGAGTACTGGAAGCCTAACTCAGGTCCTCTGCAAGAGAGCAGTCCGTGCTCTTAACCACAGAACCGTCTTTCCAGGTCCCTCACTCTTTTCTTTGTCTCCTACTTCTCCTACTTCAGACTGAAAAGCATTAGGTGTAATGGTTATTTTTATACACGAAGATGAAATCACATCTTTCCTTGTCTCTTCTTTGCCCCTGGGCACCGGTATGGAGCAGCTGGGTTTTCAAGAGATGAAGGAAACAGAAGGGTCATGTTTGAAGGAAGGGAAACATGGCATATTGCAAAACTATGTTTAAATAAGTTGTGTTTAAATATATGGTGTGGGAGTCAATAGATGACGTGGGAGTGATGTAGGAGTGAGGGCTCAACTGTACCGCTCTTGCAGAGGACCCAGGTTTGCTTCTTAGCACTCACAGCAGGTGGCTCACAACTACCTGTAACTCTGGTTCCAGAGGACAGAATATCCTCTTCTGGATTCTACAGACACCTGCGCTCATGTGCACAAATACATACATATAAACACACAGTTAAACAAATTTAAAAAATTAAAACATAAACATATGACATTATTTCCTTTGAATGTTAAAGGACATTGAGAAGCATTACTTGTCTGTCATAACCAAGTTCCAGGATAGAGTAAATTTTCCAAATTCTCTAGAACTTTTCAGTATGAGTTTGTACTGCGTTCGCTCCATTAACTCTAAGAACGAGTAAGTCAGCACCATGGGGAGCCAAGGTTTAATGCCCCTAGGAAATAACTCATCTGTGATATCACTCAAAGTTAAGAAAGAATAAAATTCTCTACTAAGATATTGTTCTTATGTGCAGTGCTTTATCATTAAGATGATTAAATATTCATAATAAACCTCTCTATAAAGACTTAGTATTTACCAATTTCTTTCCAAACCTACTTTCAGTATTTCATCCTCATAAAAACCTTATGAGATAGACTGAGGACATATCCAAATTAGCAATTTCTGAATGAGGAAATCCAGGCTTGAGAAAGCTGCATCAGAGATGGGCCCAAGGTTATAAACAGATTAGAAATGCTGGGCCCAGAACTTCAAATCTGGCTATTTGATTCAAATCCAATATTCTCTTCATTTCTAACCTGAAGACAGATTATGATTCTAGGGCAGCAAGAAGCATTTACTTTGCATGCTAGCAAACTGCAAAGTATGCTTTAGGTGAGCTCTGAGGGCAGAAGAGAGATCCAAGGATTCTGTGTGTAAAGAAAACTCCATTATTTCAGGTGGGTTACCACATACACAAACGTCCAAGCCTCAATTCCATTCAGAATGCATTGAGAGCTCCCTTTATTTAAGTGAAAAGTACTTCATAATTTTAACAACATTTGCTGTGCTTCTGCTTCTCTTGTAGAACATTCTCCTCCGATGATGCCAGGCTTCTTTAGGGTTCATTGTGGCTTACCACAGCAGGCTATCTGCCATCATGTCAGGCCTCTGGAGCAATTATTTCCAGGTACTGCCAAGCTAACCTGATGGCACTCCCCGGTGCTGTGTCTTTCTAGAAGTTTGTTCTGGATAATTAGAGAAAGGCTTCCTCATGCCCAGTGAATGACTTATGAGATGATATGATTTTCTATGAAAATCCTATGCTAGATGAATAATCCTATTTGATAATGAGGTTGAAACTTTGATAGTTATTTAAAACATTTTGAAGAGTTTTCTCCTGTTTTTATTTAGTAATTTATGGTCATTGTATCTCTGATTAAAATTGGTATTGTGATTGCTATTATCCTCCCCAACATATTTTATTTTGCTGTGTCATGAACTGTCTCGAGTACTTTATGTAATTATATTACTTGAAATCCTTCCAATAACATACTTATCTCTATTTTATAAACGAAACAAATGGAGCTAAAAAGCATTAAGTAACTCGATAAAGTCATAGAATCCTTAAGAGATGATTGTTTGCATAACTGTCCTTTTAAATTTCTGGAAGTAGGAGCTCTTACCCTCACTCTTTGTAGCACAACTTTTAACTCTGAGGCTAAAATGAGAAAACAGAGAGGGGAAAATCTGCTTATAAATGACAGAACCAACACTTTTCTTAGAACAGCAAAAAGGGAAAAAGGAAAGGGAGAGGGTCTTTTTTCAATGTGCGTCCTGAGCTCATATGAATATGTTAATTTGGCTATATTGTATTCAAAACAATTTCTTTTAAGAAATATTTTTATTATGGACATTAATTCTTTCAGCCTTCATGACATGAATAGGCTGAAGGAATTCATGTTCACAAAACCAGCCCTTCAGAGAATTCTTAAAACAATATGAGCTGAAGAAAGGAATGCCTATGCCCAAGGGGCAACAGAAAAAAAACAAAACAAACAAACAAAAAAACCCTAAATGAAGGTATAATGATGGAAATGCAGTTAGATCAAGAATGCAAATAGAAATTAAAATGACTGGAATCAATACACATCTTTCAATAATAACTTTAAATATCAATGAACTGAACTCCCCAGTCAAATGATACCTGTTAGTTGAATGGATTAAGTAACAAAATTCATCTTTTTGTTGTCTGCAAGAAACCCATCTCATCTTTGAGGACAGACACTACCTTAAGGTGAAAGGATGGAAAAAACATTTCAGGAAAATGGAACTAAGAAATACACTGGAGTTGCAATTCTAATATTTGACAAAATAGACTTCAAATTAAATTAATCAGAAGAGACTAAGAGGGCCACTTGATGCCAATCAAAGAAACATTTGAACAAGAAGATATAACAATCATGAACATATATACACCAAACTCTGGTGCACGCAACTTCATTAAGTAGTACTACAGGACTTTAAGACACAGATTATACCCAAATAACTAGTAGTAGGGGACGTCAGTACCCCACTGTCTCCATTAGACAGGACAACAGGATGAAGAATAAACAGAAACATCTGAATTCAATGATACCATACATCAAAAGGCCATAACAGACACCTACCAAATACCAAGCACCAAAGAATACACTTTCTATTCAGTACCCTATGGAATGTCCACCCAAACTGACCACATGGTGGGGCACAGAGCAAGCCTCAACAAATTCCGAAAAAAAAAAAAGAAAGAAATATTTGCATGAATTTTATCAAACTAAAACACAATAAAGCTTAAAATCAACACCTGAAGAAGCCCTAGTAACTATATGAACTCATAGAGATTAAACAACATACTCCTGAATGATGAATGGGTCAAAGGAGTAATTAGGAAAGAAATAAAAGTATTCTTGGAACTAAATGAGAAGGACAATACAACACAACAAAACCTCTGGGACATGTTGAAACAGTCCTAAGAAAGACTAAGTGCCTACATTAAAAAATCAGAAAGAGGACAGTTAAATGAGTTAATATTGCAACTCAAGACTCATAAAAGGCAAAAGCAAATGAAACCCAAACCCAGCAGACAAGAAGAAATAACAAAAATCAGAGCAGAAATTAATGAAATAGAAACAAAGAAAACAATGCAAAGAATCAACAAAGCCAAGAATTGATTCTTTGAAAAGATAAACAAGATAGACAGACCCTTAGCCCAGTTAATCAAAAGAAAGTCCAACTCCAGATCAACAAGATCAGTGATGAAAGGGGAAACATCACAGTAGACACACAAAAGATCCAGAACATTATAAGTGAATACTTTAAAAACCTGTATGCTATTAAATTGTAAAACCTAAATGAAATGGATGTGTATCTAAAAATCATGGGACCCACCAAAGATAAACCAAGAAGAGATCAACAGTTTAAACAGATCCATAACATATAAGGAAATTGAAACAGTAATATAAAGCCTCCCAACTAAAAAAAGCCCAGGCCCAGATGGATTCACAGCAGAATTCTACCAAACACTTCAAGAAGATCTATATCAAATACTACTTAAACTATTCAAAAAGGTAGAAACAGAGGGAGAACTGCCAAATGCCTTCTATGAAGCCAGCATCACTCTAATACCAAAACCAGGTAAAGATGCAACCAAAAAAGAAAAGTATAGATCCATATCTTTAATTAATACAGATGCAAAAATTATCAACAAAATACTTGCAAACCATATACAAACACACACCAAAAAGATCATCTACCATGATTAAGTCCAGAGACATAGGAATGGTTCAATATATGTAAGTCAATAAACATCACAAATCATATAAATGGACTCAAACACAAAAACCACATGGTCATCTCAATAAATGCAGAGAAGGCCTTTGACAAAATTCAGCATGCATATATGATAATAGTCCTAGAGGGAACTGAACTGGAGGGATCATACCTCAACATAATTATAGGTATGTACAGCAACCCACAGCCAACATCTATCTAAATGGAGAAACACTGGAAACATTCCCAATAAAATCAGGAACCAGATAAGGCTGTCTACTATCTCCACTCCTTTTTAATTTAGTGCTTGAAACTCTTGCTAGAGCAATAAGACAGGAGAAGGAAATGAAAGGAGTACTAATTGGAAAAGAGAGGTCATTATCCCTTCTTGCAGATGATGTGGTATTATACTTAAGATGCCAAAAATTCCACTGGAAAACTCCTACAAATGATTAACACTTTCAGTAAAGTGCAAAGTTATAAAATTAATCTACAAAAATCAGTCTTTTTATATACCAACAGCAAGCAATTGGAGAAAAAGTACATGGACCCCCCCATTCACAATAGCCTCATGAACAACAAAATCTCTCAGAATATACCTGATCAAAACATTAAAAACGTCCACAATGAAAAATTTAAATCTTTAAAGAAAGAGATTGAGGCAGACATCAGAAAATAGAAGGACCTCCCATACTCATAGATTGGAAGAATTAATATTGTGAAAATGACCATCCTACTAAAAGCCATTTGTAGATTCAGTTCAATGCCAATCAAAATGCCCATGACATTCTTCACAGAATTAAAAAAAAAATTCTAAAATTCATATGGAAGCACAAAAGACCTCAGATAGCCATAGCAACCCTGAACACAAAGAGCAATGCTTGGGGGATTACAATACCAGATATAAAACTACATTACAGAGCTATAGTCATAAAAACAGCATGATATTGGCACAAAAATAGACCTGTAGGTCAATGGAACATAACTGAAGGACAAAATATGAGTACATGAAATTTCAGCCACCTGATATTTGAGAAAGGGGCCAAGAACATTCACTGGAGGAAAGAGAGCATGTTCAGCAAATGGTGCTGGCAAAACTGGATCTCCATGTGTAGAAGAATAAAACTAAACCCCTATCTTTCATCTTGCACAAAAGTCAACTTCAAATAGATCAAAGTCCTCAATGTGAAATATGAAACTCTGGAACTGTTAGAAGAAAACATTGGCAATAACCTACAAGATATAGGTGTAGGAAAGGACTTTCTAAATCAAACATCAATTGCTCAGGAATTAAGGTCAAGAATCAACAAGTGAGACCTCATTAAACTAAAAAGCTTCTATATAGCAAAAGAAACAACCAAGGAAGTGAAGAAAAAACCCACAGAGTAGAAGAAAATCTTCACCAAGGACACATCTGACAGAAGTTTAACATCCAGTCTACATAAAGAACTAAAAACACAAAGAATCAAGAGAGGAAGTAACCCAATTAAAAGATGGGCTAAGGAGCTGAACAGAGAGTTCTCAAAAGAAGAAATAAAGATGGCTAAGAAGCATTTTAAAAGGTGTTCAACATCATTAGTAATTAGGGAAATGCAAATTAAAACCACTTTAAGATTTCTTCTTACCCCAGCCAGACTGGCTAAGATAAAGAAAACAAATGATACCAAATGTTGGAGAGGATGTGGGGAAAGGGGAACACTCCCTATGCAAAGCAGTGTGGAGAACTTTTAAAAAACTACAAAAGAACCTACCATATGACCCAGTTATACCACTCCTTCGCATGTACCCTAAGAGCTCATCCTATTGCAGAAACACTTGTACGTCCGTGTTTGTTGCTGCTCTTTTCACAATAGCTAAGAGATGGAAGCAACCTAAGTGCCCCTCAACTGAGGAGAGGATATTGAAAATGTGGTTCATTTATGTGATAGAGTTCTACTCAGTGGTAAAGAAAGACAAAAATCATGAAATTTGCAAGTAATGAATGGAACTAGAAACTGTTATACTAAGTGAAGTAACACAGACTCCCCAAAACATGTAACATATGTTCTCCCTCATGTGTGGATCCTAGCACCAAATCCTTATATATGAGTATGTGATCCAGACATAACTGCAGGAACCAGAATAATGAAAAGGAACCAGGGAGGTAAAGGAAAAGAAAGAACCTGAGAGAAAAGAACAGTAGGGGACAGTTGTTACTAAGGGAGGAATAGATAAATTGGGGCATTTAAATGGGAGGGGGAGGAAGGGTTTTACAAGCAAACTTGGGGATAAAGGGAAAGAAGGCACTCAAGAGAGATGGGACCATAGGGGACTAGTATTATAAAGAAAGAATTGGGGAAAACAGGGACAGTCTAAATGGGGAAGCCATGGTGAAAGGGTTAGACTGGGAGAGAGAGAGGAGAGATTAATACCACCTAGATAGTTTTATTTTATTTATTTTTTTAAAAAGAGGGAATTATATGAGTCCAACAACCTAAGGAGAAATTATACACACAATATCTCTACATGGTTCCAAGTGTATAACAAGAAACAGTGCCAGACAGGAGAAACCTTCCTTTGAGTTGTTGGCTAGGGTGGTCCAAGAGACTCCCAGAATTGCCACAGCCCTTGATTGCCTCCCAGAACTTAAAGGTAAGACACTACCGCTGAAAATACTTTGGACACAGGATTTGGAGCAATGGTCCTGGAACTGATCTGGATAAAGATGTCAAGGAAAAACATCACTTGATGGTCCAACAACAGTTTCAAGACCAAATAACCACATCAGTGGTGAGCACAGCATATGACATTGGTGTAGTAGTGATTTTTTTTTATCTTGGGCCAATCAACAGCTACTTAATTGGAATAAAAAACCAGTTAATGGGAGGAAACTCAAATGTGGTACTGTAAATATAACCAAATACATATGGCTAGAGAGGCCATAAATCTTAGAGAAAACCCCACGACTGTCATATCCCTAGACTAATATAGTTTACTATGTGCATAATATGGATCCTTATATTTGTACACACATATCCTCGTCACCACTCACCAAAGATGCTTCTTTTGCACCAGACAGAGCCTATTACCAAGTACCATAACTAGTCACACACATTGTCTATGAATTTTCCAGGCCCAAGTGACACATCTACAATGCAACCTCTATTCCTAAAACTCATGGACCCTAGAACAGGGGTAAAGAGGAGGACTCTAATGAATGTCTCAGTTCTCATTAATGAAACTCTCTCATGCAACAGAGCACCAGGAACACAAAAGGTCACAATTGGCCAAAGTGTAGCAATTAAGGGTCTGCAGAATGCCAGTTCTTGGACATGACTGTTATATTAAATTCACCCACCGAGGGCTCAAAGACCATTGTGGAAGTGGGGGCAGAAAAATTGTAAGAGCCAGGGAGGAGGCGCATGACCATATGGAAATAGAGTTCTACAAGCTCCTGGGACCCTGTTCATATGAGTCTACAGCAATGTTGTCAGTGTACACAAGTCCCATGTAAACACAAGCAAACAAAAACCCAGCATAGAACTGGGGAAATGGACAGCAGGTCCCTAACTTAGTTGAAGAAATATTGGCAACTGATTACTGCAGGGTGAGCAAGAGCTGATCTTCCTAAAGCAATGGATTCTAGATAGGCTGACTAGACGTCAGTAGATGAACTTGCACTGAGCAATGTTTGGGGACACTAACTTGACATAATAGACCTTAACACAAATGACAGAATGTATGCATTCCAGTCGGGGGGGTGTTTGGGAGGGAGGAAGGTGTTCAGTGAGGATGGGGGTATAAAGATGATTAAAATGTATTGAGATGTTCTGTATGAAATATACAAAAATTCATTAAAAACAAATTTAAAACAATTATTTTTATTTACTCTCTCTGTGTGTGTGTGTGTGTGTGTGTGTGTGTGTGTGTGTGTGTTATTGAGATGTTCTGTATGAAATATACAAAAATTCATTAAAAACAAATTAAAAACAATTATTTTTATTTACTCTCTCTGTGTGTGTGTGTGTGTGTGTGTGTGTGTGTGTGTGTGTGTTCTCCTCCCACTATGTGGGTCCCAGGAATAGAACCTAAGTTGTACCTTTTTCCACTGAGGCATCTACATCTCACAGTCCTTTATTTCTTAAGACAATTGTAATGATTCTGCTTCATATTCTGAGTCAAGAGTTGTTTGAGAATTTTGCCTCTGGGTCAGTTTCCCAGTTATTTACCCCAAGAACAGGAACTTAGGTGAGAGCTTTCACAGAGAAAGAACTGCTCCACCCCAACCAGGGTTGAAATCTGTGAAGAAAGGAAGAGGTATTTCTCATGTATATAAACTCTTTTGACTTTATCTAGGTGTGGTGGTGTTCTGCTTTTGAGTTACAGAGTTTTGCAAGACAGAATATTATGACTATGGAAAGATTTTCTGGTCCTCATTCAGCTGTGCTCCTTCTGTGATGATCTGCTGCATACCAGGTTGTCCCGATTCAGAAAGATGCATTCAAGAGCTACATTGATTCAGAATCTATAACTCATCCAATTCTGTAAGGACAGAATAGACACCAGACATTTGTTTATCTGAGAGAGTTCACTGGAGTTCTAATCTTGATGAGTGGAAAGCTGTCCAATGAAATACAAATAGTCTAAAATTACATAGATTTTTTGGTCCTGAAATAAACATATTGATCGTTTTGGAGAATGAGATCTAAGTGAAGTGTTTAACAGCAGTATATCTAACACAAAATATGTGATAAAAATTCACTCTATTGCCTTTAATGATTTCTTCAATAAACTCACATGAGTATTTACCTCTTGGTAGGAACATGTAGTGTCCTGTCTTGTATGACCATTAAAAGTATGATTCTGATTTTTTCGTTAATATGGTGTAAAATAAATTAAATCATCTTATTTTTGTACTTCTGTTTTTGGAAATGATTCACTCTTGAATTCTGTAAGTTTTAAGAGTATCCTGAAACTTCAATAAACCGGGCTTTGAAGCCAAAATCAAGTGCTTCCTGAACATATATTACAGTAAGGTAGATGGACACCTTATGGTGCTGGATAAGGATAAAATAATAGAATGAATTCAAGCCTCTGCCAGTTGCAAATATTCTTATTTCTAGTTTAATAAGTCAGAATGCTTGCAAATGTTAGCTTTATTTTGATCTAGGAATTCCATTGTAATCGAATAATGAGGGTTCTTAACTAAAGTATGGCAGGATTATAGTAACAAGAGCATAGAGATAGGGCAGGTGAACACATTCTTTCTGGATTGCTAGGTTTTGATCTATGTCTTATCCAATAAACCATTTCCCAAGTGTTTATTAAATCAAGCAAAACAGTGTTTTGCACATATCCTGGTGCTTCTAGAATCAAATCAATTCAAAACTAGGTGAAGAAAGGAAGAGTGTAAATCACAATTTACATTGAGAAATTGATTCTCTTCTCCAGATGAAACCACGTTCTCTGTCAGATTGCAGGAATATCAAAACAAAGGTGCGCAAGGAGGGCGGAAACAGGTTTTAAAATAATGGAAACTGAACTTTGCTGGCTTATGGTATATCAGATGTCACTACTGGTAAACAGTCTCCCAGAAGATTGAGTTAGTAGTTTCATTATTGTTTACCACCCCCAAATATGTATATATAGAGAGAGAGAGAGAGAACAATCTGTAAAGATCTCTGAAGTGATGAAGTGAATGAAAAACTAAATGAAGAAAACTTAAGTTCTAGTTTTTGTTCATCTTTCATGACTCTGCACACTGCTATGTGTATTTTCTATTTTCTCCCCAAAGCACTGCTCTCTCTGTACCCAGTGAGAATAACAGTTTAGTCTGAATCTCTGGGCTTTCTTGCCCACTGGCCAATGAGAGCATTAGCAAGGAATGAGGAAGCCTACTGAGTTTCCCCTGGTTTCCACACTGAGGGTTTGCTCAGGGCTGGCTGTGTCCCTTGATGGGCACCAGCTCCTGTTCTTCTTCCCTTCCCTCACAACATGCCCTCTCCTTTTCTGTTAGTGGTGATTCCTCTTCAGTGGTTGGCTACACATGGTAAGGGCTTCCACTATCATAAGCCTGGAGCACTAACATATTTTTTATGGTTTTCCTACATCTTCTCTTTTGTATTGCATTAACATAGTCTGAAAGGATCTATGTCAGCTTCCCACAGAACAAAACACTGGTTCATTTTACTGATGATGCCTATTGACTGAGCCTGGGCTATTTAGACAAGAATAAGCAAGAACATTGGAGGTGTTGGTGAGATTTCCATACCATAAGCATAGAAAAGACACTAAATCAAGTAAGGGACTCAGGAGAAAATTAAGGATTTCGGTGGGCTGAGGCAGTCTGGGATTTATCACTAATTAAAAAAGAAATGAAGTCCTTGTTGGAGCTCTTGGTTTGAAAGAGCAGTTTCCACAATTGGGAAGAATAGTGTGAGTTGAGTGACATGTTGGGTCACCTTCTACCTTCTGCCTTTCTTGGCAGCACTGCAGGCCCTCACAGTTATCTGAATATCTAATCCTCTTCTGCAACTCTGCACCTTTGTGAACATGTCATTTTGCCTTTGTCCAGCTGAAGCCCAGTGTTTATCATGCAGGTTTCAAATTAGATTATCACCCATGAGGTTTTATCTGACATGCTCACTTCAAACACACACACACACACACACACACACACACACACACAGACAGAGAGACAGAGAGAGACAGAGACAGAGACAGACAGACAGACAGAGCCAGAGACAGGCAGTGCATGCATCTCCTTTGGCTTTCCTGTGCCCATGACATGCTGTTATTTATCTGTGATGTCACAAGTACATGTTGACCTGTCTGGGTCCTGTTCTAGACAAAGAGTTGTTTGAAATAAAGACTATTCTTCATGTAGAGTCATACCTACATTTTCTAGAGCACACATAAACCATGGCAGTTACCTAGGAGTATTTATGGAGTGTGTTGGTGAATCATTGGGGAATGTCACAATGATAAAGCATATACCACAGGGTCACAAACCTCCAGATACAGGTTTATCTTCTTACCAGAGAACTTTAGAAGAAGTTTAATTTTTATTGAGATATTACAGCTGAAATCAGAAAGCCAGAATATAGAGTAATTAACAGTCTACAGTCAGGTCTATCTCTCACCAGTGTATTTTCCTGCCATATACTCTGTTTAACTTTAGGCTAGTTATTAAATACCTCTATTTCAATATTTGGTAAAATATGGGAAATAACAGCATCTTCCCTGTATGGGATATTTATGTGGATTCAATGAAATAAGGTTCAGGGACTTTGATAAATGATCAAAATAGTAGATATTTATTTTACTTGTAGAAGTAGTAGTATTAAACAAATACCTAACCCCTATGCAGGACAATTACACAGTTCATATTTGATACTATTCATCTGAAAAAACTCACATTTTAATTTTCCTTGTTTATTTTTATTGTTTTTTAGCTATGTATATGTGTGAGTCTTCCCGTGGGTATATGCACGTGAGTGCAGGTGCAAAGTCCAGAGGCATTGGTTCCCCCTGGAGCTGGAATTGCATGTAGTTGTGAGCTGCCTGATGTGGTGTTGGAACCGAACTTGGGTCCTCAGGAAGCGCCGTGCTTGTTCCACTGCTGAGCCATTTCTCCAGCTCCACCAACACTCTCTTTTTAAAAACGGTAGGTGCCCTGCACACACAGATCATGAAATAGAATTCCGGGGCCGTCTCAGCTCTTCTTTCATGTCCTTCCTTGCTTTCTCCTGCAACAGCCCATCTTTTATCTAATCTCTTTCAACTTTTGAACTGTCTGCTTGATCTTTCGATTCTTGATCTGTAAAGAATATATTTTTAATAATTCACCTCAAGGATCAGGCCCTGCCTATCACTCCACCTTTTTTCTGATGCCACCAACATAAAGCCTCGGGATTTCGTTTTATCATAAATATTTCAATAAATCCATAGGTACCTTTGGAAAATTATTGTTTTAGAAAGAACATCCTTAGTTTGTTTTTTAAAGCCATTTAGTATTTTGGAAATGTAATAATTAGGACAAAATGAATCCTTTATTTTATGAATTGTGAATATTTTTATCCTACACAAGTACTTTTTTCCAAGTTTGCTTAAGCACATACTTATTTTAGAGAGGAAGCAGATGATTTTTGAAGTTTTATCTTCTTAAAAAGTAAAAGCCAAATTTGAAAGGTAGAAAGAAGATAACCTCATCTAACTTGTCTTCATCAGTTTTTGAGAATAATTCTACTTAGGAAGAGATGGAACAGAAGCCAAACATAGACTTCTGTCAGAGATATAAACTAAAATAATCCTGCTTTTTAACTTACCAAAGACTGCTAGGATTAAAACTGTAAATTTGCCTAACTTTCTAATACCCTTCCTGCTGCGTGGCTCACTTATACTTCCATCTCAAGAAAGGTCATACCAAGTTTAATTACAACATTAGAAGTCATTTTACTTCAGAAATATTTACTGAGCTCTAAGTATATGTGCCAAGGAGGCCCTCTGCTAGACACCATCAGGCTACAAGTCAGAATCAGTTTGATCTCTTCACCTCTGAAGTTAGACTCTAATCAAGAAGGTATATAGCCATGCCTTTGAGGTGAACAAACAGTAATGGATGAGCATTCAATAGAGTAGGAATGATTTGGGAGAAAATTGGCATTTGATCCAGGTTTTGGCAGAAGAGCCTTTCTTCCACCAGCAGGAAATGACAATACAGGGCAATATGGGAACCAGAGCCAGCATGGAACGGAATGTGAGCCATCCAGGGGAGTGCAGGCTTCACAATGCTTGTGAGCCATCCAGGGGAGTGCAGGCTTCACAATGCTCATGTGCGGAGATGGAAATGAAATCTGGATTGGCTGGTATCCCTGACTTTGAGTATTTCCATATGGTACCCAAGAATTAGAAATTTGTTTAGAAAGGCAGAGGAAAGTGCCAAAGGTTGTGAGTGTTGTGTGCGGGCACAGAGGAGTAGCCAGAAGAGTGTTTGTAGATAACTGTTCCCAAGGTACTGAAGTGATGGACACTGTTCGCCTTCTTTTCAGGAAACGTTCATAGACATGTGACTTGAATGAACACACTGAGTTTTTTTTTTTTTTCATATTCTCCTCCTCTTTCGTGGGGCTAGTCTCTTTTCTGCTGTTTGATAAATTTCCGTTGACTGTCTTTGCTTCAGAAGGCCTACCTGTAATGACAGCTCTAATTCTATTGACTGAGAATGCTTTTAGGTGATGTTTTAAATATTTTTATTTATTCTTTTTTATTTTATGTACAATGCCTGCATGTATGTAAGTGTACCCGTGTCATGCGATGCCTGTGAATGCCAAAAGAGGACATCAGATCCCCAGTAACTGGAGTTATGGACTGTTGTTAGTCGCCATGTGGGTGCTGGGAGTGGAAACTGAGTCCTCTGCAAGAGTTGCCGGTGTTCTTAACCACTGAGCCATCTCTCTAGCACTTAGGTGGTGTTTTAAACAGAGATAAGTCGATACCAAGCTGGAAAACGGAGAGTATCTCCAACTATGGAAACTGAAAATAGAGCTTGATTTGGAAACACAAATTGGGCACAGACTTTGGTAACTCTTGGGAGATGGCTGGTACGAGAAGAGGAATCGCTGAGATGAGACAGAGAGCTCCTTGCCACAAAAATAAATCAACAGTATTTTCTGTTTTCATGATCAGCCTTTCAGCAGCAGTCGACATCTCTGATAGAGTTTGCCTGACATGAAAGAAACTGGTTAATGTTCCGTTCTGGGTCATTTCGGTCCCTCAGCCTTCAGTGGCTTCTCCGGGGCTCCCCAGCTCTTCCCTTGCACCTCTTTTCTCAGCACAATGTCCTCCGAGACTCAGACACACCAGTACTGTAATGATTTTTTTGCCTCTTCTACTCATTCTCCGGGAGCTCCAGCCTCACATACCTGATTAGATCATTCGTAACTACATATGGATATTTGCCTTCTCGTCAGTTTCTTCAAATTGAATCCATAATCTTCTCAGGAGCCTTCTTCCACACTCTCCTAGAACCGTAGGTCATACACAGTCACGTTCAAACGTTTCATCTTATGTTCAAAGTACTTTAAACTCACATTCTTCTCTATGAAGGTGATTCAGTTCTAATTCTCTTACTCTGTGCTAATGGTCCCTGCATTCACTAAGCTGTGTAACCCAGACTCTTAAATTCATTCTGGACCTCACTCTCCCACCACCCCATGTCCATTTAATCAAACATTGCAATATTTTTTAATTTATTTGTTATTTTTATTTTATGTATGTGAGTGTTATGCCTGCATGTATGTAAGTGCACCCATGTCATGCAATGCCCACAAAGGACAGAAGAGGGTGTTGGCTCCCCTGGAACTGGAGTTATGGATAGTTGCTAGCTACCATGTGGGTGCTGGGAATCGACACCCAGTTCTCTAGAGGAGCAGTCAGTGCTCTTAACTGCTGAGCCGTCTCTCCATCCCAACAATTTCTTTTCCTTTTCTTTTCTTTTCTTTTCTTTTCTTTTTCTTTTCTTTACTTTTCTTTTCTTTTCTTTCTTTCTTTCTTTCTTTCTTTCTTTCTTTCTTTCTTTCTTTCTTTCTTTCTTTTTTTCTGCCTTTTTAAGACAAGATTTCCCTTTAGCCCCAGCTGCCCAGGGAACTCACTATGTAGACTAGGCAGGCCTTGAACTCACAGAGATCCACCTGCCTCTGCCTTCCAAGTACCGAGACTACAGGTGTGTGCCACCACGCCTGGCTCCAACAATTTCTTTTAAGATGCTTCATGTTGCATATAAATGTTTTTGTTGCTCTATAAACTATTTCCAGGAAAAACTGCAATACCTTTTTAAGACAAGATTTCCCTATAGCCCCAGCTGGCCAGGGAACTCACTACGTAGACTAGGCAGGCCTTGAACTCACAGAAATCCACCTGCCTCTGCCTTCCAAGTACCGAGACTACAGGTGTGTACCACCACGCCTGGCTCCAACAATTCCTTTAAGATGCTTCATGTTACATATAAATGTTTTTGTTGCTCTATAAACTATTTCCAGGAAAAACTGCAATAATCTCTCAAATAATATCTTCTTTTTCTTACTTAGGTCAATCTGATTGTGCAAAATTGATCATGTCTCACCTCTGTGAAAATGCTTAATTGCTTTTAAGAGCCAGGCAAGGCCATGGGCAGCATCACCATCTCATCTGTGCCTGTCTGGCCATCAACTGAATCAACTTATACTTTGTATGGTTTTGATTACTGTGAACAAGGCTTCTTTTTGTGCCATTAATTTTTTGCTTTTCCAGGATTTTTCTAGTTGGATTTTACTGTCAGTTCTCATCCTCTCTTGGCTAAATTTATGTGTTTTTGTTGTATTTGGAGTTTACTTAGTCAATTGGAATGAAGCCTTCGTGATAGAGATTGCAGTCCATTTGAATCGAACCACCCTTGTAGTAACAGAAAAGGTCGAACTCCCCTCCTTTCTCCAGTTGTAAACACTTGTGGTCCTTTGTCTATGATCATTTCACAGTTCTAAATTAGTAATGAATTTCTTAATATGTGTCTATTATACTGTGATTTTCATAGCAACAGGGTCACAGATACTTTTTCTGGTTTCGGTATCCTCTTGTCTTAGCCACTCCACTCTACTTTAATAAATACTCAATAAATAATAAGTGAGTGAATGAATAAACTACTTCAATCACAAATGATTAGCCTGAGCCAATGATATGAGCATGGCAGTCTACCAGTTCTGATGCTTTTCCTCCATATGGTCAAGTACTTGATACTGTCAAGGTGCTCTCATCACTAGAAGTGGTGTGCTGTGCTTGTTCCTATAGAGCTGCTACTTCTAGTTCTTCCCCTCCCTTTGTCTTTAGGTTTAGCCATGGTGTAGTTCTTGCCAAAGCAATGTAACAAAGCTATTGCTTAAATAGTAACTTAAAACAAGGGTATTAAGGAGGTTGGCATATTCAAGGTAGATGATAGATGGCCAGGAACAATGGACCTACTTGAAAGATGCAAGGATCCCATGTGTTGAAAAGATAACAGACATGTATAATATCCACTATGTGTGTCACCAAGATGTGTGTCACTGGGTAAAAACGTTTGCTGCCAAGTCTGATCTTGATCCCTGGGATCCATATGGTAGAAGGAGAGGATAAACTCCATGCAAGATGTTACCTCAGTTGTGTACTGTGGTGTGCACGCCTCTTTCCACTAAATAAATAAATTCAATAGACTATCTAGCATGTGACTATGAAATAAACTTATTATCCTTGGTACAGGATATATATTGGGTTTATTTGTTATTATAGCTTCTCCTGAGCTAAAGGAAATGCAATGGGGTGAAAATTAGTCATAAAACATTATATCATATAACAGATTCTTTAACATCATGGGCCCAAAAGTATTTAAATGATTCTGAACAATTTATACATGTTTTATTGCCTGACAACAAATAGGACACTGCTTCTCAACTTGTTAATGTATTATATAATTATACTGTGAACCCATGTTGGAAATTTGTAATGCATTGAAGCTTGAAATTTTAGTAAACTCCAGTGTTTATCAAATTCATTTAACCAAATAATACCCTTTCCTATAATACTTCAGAAAGATTTCTTTCTTTTTTCAAATTTAAAACATACATATTTTGTTGATTCTTTGACATTTCATTCATGCATATGAAGTATCTTGATCATCTCTCCCCTCTCCTCCCAGACACCTTGCAACATATATCCACCCAACCTTCAGTTTCTCTCTCTCTCTCTCTCTCTCTCTCTCTCTCTCTCTCTCTCCTCTTTAATAAGATACAGTGTCCAGTTATCACTGTCTGCGAAGATGTTGACTGATCCTGTTGGCTTGCTATTATGCTGGTCTTATGTAGGCAATCATAGCTGGAGTTAGTTCATGAGTGAGATGGTCACGTCACATCCGGAAGACTGCATTTCACAGCACTCCTCCCCATCCTCCATATTCTTTTCAGCTCCTCTTCCTAAATGTTCCCTGAGGCTTGGGACGTGGTATGGATGAATCATTTAGGGCTGATCACTCAACAGTCACTTATTCTCAGCACTTTGACAAGTTATGAGAGTCTGCATTGACTGCTGCCTACCGACTGTATGGTGAACATCTAGAGCAGCACTGATCTTGAGTATGAGCATTAATACTTAGAAGGCAGTTTGAGGACATGTCTATTCAGGAAAACAACAGTGGCACATTCCCCTGTAGGTCCTATGACCTCCCGGGCCCTTCAGATTTCACCAGATTTATATAACCAAGCATGAACTCCTTCCTGTGAAGCATGTCTCAGATCTAGTGAGAAAGTGATGGGTTACCTCCACAGAAGTCAGCCACTGTGGCTCCAGTGGATATATCTTGCTGGGCTAGTCAGTATTTTAACATGCAGGGTCTAATATTGGTAAGACCGTTGAATTCTTTTCTTCTCCAGTGGTCTTCATTGCACCTTTCTGCAGCAAGAAAACTAGCCAGCAAGGAAGAATTTTCCAAGGCAACTTGAGTTTAATTTCTTTATGTTTCACAACGAAAGCGTGCGGTTTCTTCAGCAATAGTGTTTTAACACCTAATTTTGGTAGGTGACAAAAAGCAATGGTGATGACCTTGTTGTTCTGAGGACCTCTGGGCCTGACTCACAGGGAAATATCCCATGCCTAGTACTGAGGTTCTCATTTACTAACCTGTATCTTCTGGGGGAAGCATTGTCCACTCAGGCAGAGTACCTGTGTTCAAGCTCCTTTTAAAAAATTATAACTCTTAATTAGCTTAAACACAAGTAGATTTCCATGAGGACTTTCTTGAGTCTTAGTTTGTCTTACTACCTCCTGCCCTTGTCTCTTCCCCATCTTCCAGACATCCACTATAAGAGAGAATGATAGATCATTTTCCCAGGACTCTAAGAAGGTAAATTGGCAAAAGATTTTGTGGAAGGTAATTTGACAGTGTCTATAAAAAACTTTAAGTCCATAATTCTACTTCTTGGAATCTCTCTTAAAAATTAAAAGCCCGTAAGTACATGAATAGAGAGGTTGTCATTAATATTATATTAGCAAAGAACTGAACAACTGCCTATATTTTCTCAACAGGGGAGTGGCGAAACAGCTTATATTCATTTATGTTCTGAAGTGTACTTCAATTATTAGACAAGAAGAAGCTTCAAATCACAAGCTTGTGAGCTTCTATTTAATATGGAGTTTTTCTTTTTCCTACCACTGTATCACCAGAAAACAGAAAATGGCCTTGAACATTTAGTCTCTTTAGGCGAATGAATTGGATATGTATTATCATGGAAAGTTATCTGGAAAAACATGAAGTAAAATAAATGAAACTCTAGAATAATTCATGGGGCAACATCCAATTTATGTTCAGTGAAATAAACATATAAATAGGGAGGCAGAATGCTGTCCTTTAAACTGCCAGCCAAGTTTGCTCTGAGGGTTGGGAATTAAGGAGAGAACAGTTCTACTTCATGTGCTTAGTTAGCTACTGCTTGCCTCTTTTGAAACAAGTAGGTATTCATGCATCATTTAAAAATCATCACGATTCATTTGAAAATCATTTGAAATGATAATATAAAGTAGGACATTTATATTTTGAACAGGGAATAGTAATATTAGCTAAGAAGTGAATGCCAGCCACTCTTTAAATAATTGGCCTGTATTAACTCACCTATTCCAGGTTCTTTTAATCCCCATGAGAGAGGCACTATTACCATTTTGCAGATAAGGACGCCAGGGATATAGTGATTATCCAAAGTCATGCGGTTGCACAGTTGTTAAATCGGAAGGCAAATCCAGGCATTTGGACTTCAGGATCTACACTGATGACCACCTCTAACATTTTGTTTGAATGCAGTCAATATTCCAAGCCAATGGCAGCTTGCTAGGAATAATAAAAAGGAAGAGAGGAACAATGTATTTATGCTGGCTGATAGCAGATCTTGAAATCAAAGGTTGAAATGCTTGGATTCCTTGTTATATTGGAACATGGAATTATGAAGTCTTCTATGCATGCAGATTTTTTTTTTTTTTTGTAAGGGAAAATGAGTATAGAATTTCTTAAATTCTTGGCCAATGTGGGGGGAAATCAACAGAATCAACAGAGATAAAATATCCCCAAGTTTATTATTGGAAATAAAGGTGACAGTCCTTGACAGAGGGTGATCACAGTGTTGACAGACAGCGGCACTGCCACTAACTAAATTGTGTACTTGAAATCACATTGTTAGTAACAACAATAGGATTCAGAAAAGAGATTTTTCCCCAGGAAAGCGAAGTCATCAGGTCATCCACCAAGGCATAGTTCACAGCCTAAGAACAATGGGCACTCCACTGCTGGTTTCTTTGGCTAGAAATGTCCCGCTTTTTCTTGAACTAACAGATTCTTCTATTTTTATTTCTGTTTATTTATTTATTTATTTATTTATTTAGCAGTACTAGGGAGGGATCCTAGGACTATGTACATGCTAGGCCCCTGCTCTACAGCTGAGCCATGCCCCGCAACCCTTCAATGGTGGATTCTAGGCAATTATTCTACTAGTGAGTTACATCCCTAGTCCTGATTCCTACATATTTTATAGGAGAAACTTGAAAGCTATGTCTGCTGCTAATCTTGACTAGTCCCAAGGAAATATAAGTTTTCTCCCTTTTCTCCTCCAGTCATTTTTCTACAATCATATGTAGATTTCATTGCCTAATAGCTATTCAAAGTCATTTATCTAAATAAACATGGTATCTTATTTAAAATCCAGGGTGTCATTTTATTGGATCCTTGTTTGCCAAAGACTGTCACAGTATGTGACAGAAGAGGTGCTTATGAAAAAGGGATTGAATGAATGGATCTATTTTAATATATTTAGGAGCTATATTGCCACCTTATTAAAGTAAGGAAGATGCCTTCCAAATTTAATGGTGAAATAAAATGCTAAGATTTATTAAATACTTTATGACAGCTATTCTAAACTATCACACTACACACACACACATACACACACACACGCAAACACACACACATACACACACACACACACACACACACACACACATACACAGGTTTCCATGCTAATGTAATACCTAGCTAACATGTGAATTTTCCAGTTAAAAAAATCAAGGCTTGGAAAGGTCGGCTTCACCAATGTCAAGAAAGTAATAATTATCAAAAGTGGGCTTCAGACTCACTTGTTTGCCATAAAGTTTTTGATTTCCTTAAATGACAGCGAGAAGCAGAGATTAACATATATAAAAGCAAGTTACATGTGAGAAGAAAAAGTCTGCTGGTTAGAGAAATGTGATTTTCACCATGAATCTAACAAAAACCATGATGACTCGGGCATAAAATGTACTGACCCAAACCCCCACATGAACATTTCTAAACAAATTTGGGAATAAAGCAATGACTTGTTCCAGTAACACTATGGCTTTCCCTGTATTTCCACTGAATGCTACACTTATTTTGCTCACTTCACAATTTTCTTTGTTGTACTATCCAGAAACTTGCCTTTATTTTGTCTAAGAGCAGACACGGTGCTGAAAGAACTACAGATGTCTTATTTCCAGATTGCTAAGGTAGAGACTGTGGCTGTAACACAGCAGGAAAAAAGACTAAGCTAAGCCTATTAACCACTACCTTTCGGTCTTGACAAATGCACCTAGGCTGAGAAGTTCCAGACATCTTTCCATGTCTAAATTGTCAATGATTTTATAGGAGAAAAACATCTTTAAATAGAGTTGACTGGTAGAAATTCCTTTTAAAGACCAATGACAGGCAGGAATAGATTGCTTACTCACCGATATTTTATATTTCAATAACTATTCTAGTTGAATGAGAATGACGAAGGAAAAAATTCTCTGCAATATCCAGTCTTTTATCAGCTTCTGATAACATATTTTGAGTTATTCAGAGATGGATTTAAGAGCTGACTTGAATCTTAGATGGCTCAACCCATGGGGTAGAGAATTTTTTTTTTTTTAAAATCTTATTTGGATTTATTTGTACTTATTTTATGTGTATGAGTGTTTTGCCTGTGTTTATATAAATGCACCCATGCTGTGCAATATCTGTGGAGGCTAGAAGAGGGCATTGAGTACCCTGGCACTGGAATTACAGACAGTAGTTGGCTGCAATGTGGATGCTGGGAACCAAACGGTTCACTGCAAGAGCAGTACAACTGTTAATTGCTGAGCTGTCTCTTCAGCCCTGAGACTATTTTTTTTTAATTACCACAAAGTAAATGGGAGCTGTATCAAGCAATTTGGATACAGCATCCTCTCTTTTCCATAAGACTAGATCATGAACAGCTCTTGATGCATCGGCTTCACATATATTGTGGATTTAAAAAAAAATAACAAAACCTCGACAATCTGCTTACTGGGTAAGATACTGGCTGACCTGGTACAACAATAAAAATTGATCTTGGTCATTCTGTCAAGCATTAAATATTTTGCACATTTTTCTGCTGAGTTGCAAGAAAAAAAAGTTTGGGTTTTATATTAAATTTTGCCTTGGGGCATTCTTACTTTGAAAGTAATCCAAATATTTTGTTTATATTGGAAAGGTTCACTGAGACACAGTTAACTGTGAATAGAATTCAAAACAATCATTCTGGAAGGGAACTATTCCCTTTGGTCAGAGGCTATTGTGTCTGCAGTTGCACTGAGTCAATCAAAGCGAAGAGAAGAGGAGAGGGGAGGAGGGGAGGAGGGAGGGGTGGGAAGGGAGAGAGAGAGAGAGACAGAGAGACAGAGAGACAGAGAGACAGAGACAGAGACAGAGACACACCAACCACGAAAATGGAGCTGTCAGCCTGATTGGTTAGTTGACAGTATAAAGTTTGAGATGTTCTATGTCATAAGATAAATTTACTTGTTATTTGACTGTTGGTAAACAAACAAACAAACAAATAAGGAAAGAAAATCTACAGGCACCAGTGTGGAAACCTATGGGGCATTGTTATTGAGAAATACAGAGAAACTAAATTACCTCTGCATAAAATTGAAAACAACGCAAGAAATTATCTATCTAATAGCATTGTGCAGTACTGTGGAGCACTTTGGTGAGAAGAATGAAGCTTCCTTTCAGAGCTGAATTGGCTTTTTTTTTTTTCTTTTGAAGAACTTTGTTAAATAAGTGGCTTGTCAAATTCACAAGTTCTGATTTAGTTATGAAAATTATGTTCTACGTAAATTATTTGACCTTTAGGAAAAACATTTTAGGAATTGGTATATCGAGAGCATTTTTCCCCTGCGGACTTGAAAAATAAGACTGACAATAATAGGAGTCTGTGCTTTAGCTTTCGTTTATGTGGCTAATAACGATCCTGCTTCTTGTGGTCTGGTGCCAGTTGCTGCCACCTTCCATGGTCCTAGGAAAGCGTGGGACCCCATGCTAGTGAGAAACAGGGCTGCTCCAGGCAACAGTTCGGCGGCAGATTTCAGGAAGCTGGTGTTTTCCTTTATCTAGTGTCTCCTTTCAACCCTCTTCATATTTTATCTTGCCAGTCATTTTCTATTTTTTAATGTGGTCTATGAAGATTAATTTTAATTTAAATGAATTTTTATAACTTTTATCTGCTTCTTGACATGTTTCCTCACTATACCAAAAGAGTTTTCTTTCTTAAAGTAAATCTGTCTTTCATCTTTTAAATCACACACAAAATAACCTTCATGCCTTATTTTTTGTGTCCAAGTAGCCAGAGCTGCCGTGTGCTCCCGTGCCGCAGACAGCACCGGGCAGGAGTCCTGTCCACGCTCCAGGTCTTGCAACCTTTCTGCTCCTTTTTCACGACGTTCCCTGGATATTAGGAGTGGGTAATATAGATGGTATAGTAGTATGACCTTGTCAAAATGAATTTGAAAAATCTCCTCACGGACTGTGTTTAGTTCTCGCAGTTCACTGTCTTCCTTGGAACTCTGTAAACTTACAAGTTAACTATGTGCTGAACTGAAATCTTTTCTTCTGCGTTTTATGGTACCTATTTGTTTCAAGTGCCACCTGAAAACACACTCCGATCAAGTTCCTGTTTTCCGTTTCAACATTTTATGTTAAGAAAACACATTCAAGAGCGTTTACAATCTCCCCTTTTTCGAAATCATTGCTTGGTATATTATTTATTTTTAAAGGCATTTCTCAAGTCCGCGCACTTTGTTGTCTTATTACTCCAACTGACGGCCATGTGAACACTGAACACGTCAGTCAGTGCTCAGTCAACCATGAGAGAAAGAAGTGAGAAACAAGTCTTTAAACTATATACTCACTGCTGAAAGACTTGTAACTGCACATGTGAAAAGATTTCTTTGGCAAGGAAAGAAGTTAGGAAATTATATTTTAGCATTTCAAGTGCATTCTTATTCATTTTTGGAACATCACGCTTACTCAAATTCATTACTTGCATTTATTTTCTTAGCAGTTGTAAAGTGGCAGTCATTTAAATATCTTGAAAAAGCTTAACTCTATTTAATATTGTACAGGTTTTCCTTTAATTTTTTTGAGCACTCTTATTAAGTATATATAACTTAGATATTATTAATTCAAATGTATATGAAACTAAATTATTATTTGATGTAATAAATTAATTTCTGTGATTCAGTGAAAACTATATGCTGTTTTTAAAGGTTGTACATACACTTATTAGAAACCTACTCTCGTTTCTGGATAAGTGTGTTATCCTGGAATTCCTGGGAATCAAGACTCTGTTTTGAGGTCTGCCTGTAGCCCCAGCCTGGCTGGTAATCACTATATAAACCAAGCTGGACTTGATCTCACAGAGATCTGGCTGCATGTGGATTTGGGGCCTTGAACAAAATATTTGTCCTCTCTGTTCTCAGTTTTCCATTTCATAAAATTAAATTAAATCAAATTACTCTTCAAGCTCTTGACAACTCTAAACTTTCATAATCAAGGCTTCCCCTACTTACAAAGAATCCTGATAAAATAACAATACTTTGGAACATCCTAAATATGTGTGTATTAAAATATTCATAAGATACTTAGGTCTGTGAGAGAGTAGAGTTTTCAAATCACATGTAACATTCTTTACTTTGTACCATGACAATCTAAGTTAGTGTTTCATATTGTATTGACAAATGATTAATATACTTTGTATGTATAATCTGTGGTTTCTCAAACTTTACAAAGAATTCAAAATTTATTGTCTAGAGCTATGACTAACCAAAAAAGCATCACCAAATTGTTCTGTCTTTGCTCTAAAAACCTATGTTAGCCACTCTTGATTAGAAATGGAGATAAAATTAATTGCCTGAGTTTTGATAGGGATTTTCAAAAGCTTAGCAGGTTTTATTAGCTAATCCAAACAGTGTCTGAGACAATTTCCTCTTCTTTCTCCTACTCCCCGTCGTCCCTCCCTTCTATCATTTAGAACTGGGACAGTGGATTGACAGGAGAACAGGGGCCTGAGGGACTGACACTCTTTCCTTCACAGAATACACAGTCTTTTTAGCTTGGCTTGTGTTCTAATAATGAAGAGAAAGTCAGCATTGCAAATCCCCAGAGCATGAACTGCCTGCCCTGCTTTGACTCAGGCAAAGAATATCTCCGGGCCAAGTGTTTTCTGGTGGAGAATAAGTACCTTACCATTTTTATCACCTGGCCTGCCCTGCAGGCTCTTCTGCAGGATCAGCTTGTGATTAGGAAATGCACAGATGCAAAAGAAACCTGACAGCGTCTTGAAGTGGAAGCTCTACACATCATAACACATCACACTGAAAGCAATAGAATAAAGGCAGTGATTCAGGTCTGAAGAAAGAAGAGAAATCGAACCCCGGGAAGAAGAGGGGAAGGGTGTGTAGCTAGGCGCCTCAGCAGTCAGCTTTGGCTTGCAAGACTGTAGAAGAGCATGGCACACCTTTGCTTTGAATGCTTCACCAATTGATTCCCCTGGCTGCATTCCCGGAGTCTATGAGCATCACAGTCCCTGAATGAAGGTTCCATCACATTCTTTTGAACCGATTCCTGCCTATATCAAAGAAGCACAGCAGAAACAGAAACACTGCTGTGATGTTAGAAATCACAATCCTTAACTTGGAAAAGAAATCTTGGTATGCAGGTTTAGAACAATATCCATGTGGTTCAAGTTCAATATCCAAGTAGTAGACAGATGAATTGACTTGACATCTCCCTAACAAAAGGAGTGAATGGGAAAGAATGCTGCTGTTTGTGTGGCTTTCAATTTAGAAAGGGAGAGAAGGATTTAAAGTGGTGTAATGCTAAATATTTTAAAGGAATTACTTCTTGTTGGGAAATGTGCACAGGGATAGAAGGGCAAAGAAGTTAACAGAAGAAGCTAGCAAAGTTTTAAAAATTATTGTTATATTTATTTATGTACCGTGTGTGTGTGTGTGTGTGTGTGTGTGTGTGTGTGCATGCTCATGCCACAATGCACTGGTGGAGGTCAGAGCACGATTTGAGGGGACTGGTTCTTTCCTTCTATTTGTATACCAGGGATTAAACTCAGGTCATCAGACTTGGTTGCAATCACCTTTAGTTTCTAAGCCATCTCACTGGCCCCACTGTATTTTAAAAATGCCTTTGAAATGTATAAAACACATAAATAAAAAGTGAAGGCATTCTAATAAGCCTGTGCTGTTTATTGAAATATATAAACCAAGTAGTTTCATTTCAGAGATTTGTAAGCAGTGTTCTATCTTAACATCCGAGAAAAATAATGACAGTAAGTACACTGTTTCTGGTTGCTTTGTATGTACATGTACGGGTGTCTGTGTGTGAGAGTATGTATACATATGTGTGTGTGTGGCAAGCGGATGTTGATGCCAGGTGTCTTTTTCTATTACTCTCTACAATTCTTTGAAAAAAGGCCACTTGCTGAGCCTGGTGTTCACCTAGTCAGCTAGACTGGGTCACCATCTACTGGGTGTCTGCCTGTCACTGTCCCCAGTGCTGAGCACAGTTCGTGTAGCCAGGACTTTATTCACAGAGCCATCTCCCCAGCACACAGGCTTTTGGATTTGAGGAGACCTTTTGAAGCATGAATTCATGAAGATATGGTTCAGGGTTTCTCTGTCAGAGGCTAATTAGCTGTCTTTTCCATTTTAAAGACTTCCTCTAATCTACTTTACTATATATAACTAAATTACCAAACACATTATGTACCGATAAGTCCACTGTGCTGGACATTTTCTAGTAATGTTATACGAAGTTTCGTATTTTATAAGAAAGTATTAACTTTGCAAAATTGTTACGGATCTCTACTTCTTCCAGAAAGTATTAACTTTGCAAAATTGTTACAGATCTCTACTTCTTCCTTGTGCTTCCTCAGTTTATACATTGTAACAGGCCACCAAAATAACTTTATAATGTACTCAACTTGACACCAACTTGGTTCTAAATAAAACATAATAGCTTTACTTTAGGGGAATCTGCACGCTGATCATGTTAGTTCTCTTGTGCTCTGAATACAAGAGCCTTTAGAAAAATCTATGCGTGGTAGTGCAGCATTAGTCTGTCTCTCTAATGAAATACTCTCCGTAATGATCTGTTAATGACTTATTTTTTCCATAGCCATCCTGCACTTTTTCAAGATAAGTACCATGCCCTTCTCTAATTCATTTTATTCCAAGCCTTAAATATCCACCCTGATGTATTATAGAGTCTCAATAAATGCTTCTTAGTTGTCTGAATGAAGGGGTGAACGAACACATGGATGCTTGGAATGACCCAGGCCAAAGCTGTAAATGAAAAACATGTTTCCGTAGGTTGTCTCCTTCCTTCTCTCTTACACCTGTGTTTGCATTAAGATTTGCATCATCATAAGACCAAAGTGAAAAATCACTGTACTCAATAAGATTACAGGTTGGGTGTATTTTAAAAATAAAGACTTGGGATGGGAAAGCTTTCTTAGGTATGTGCAGTGCTGTCTGGAAATGAAAATAACTCATATTATTGCAGACTTATTAATGTGAACCATTGTCCTGATTATTCTAACGCAAACCAAATGGCATTTACTTTGGAAGAAATTGCTATGAAAGTGCAATCTAAAGAGGCGAGAAATGGATCGGACTTTCTTTATGCAGTGTTTGGGACGTGGTTAAATTATTTTAGGACGGTCAACAGTGTAGCGCAAATTCAAATCCTATGGGCAGAGCTAAACAAGCAATGTTAGGCAGCTTAGCCACTTAATCTTTTGGTGTTCAGTCTGTTGGGCCTGTGCTGTGAAACGGCCCCCGTGGCTTTCATGTGGAAAATGAGAATGTTCTGTAACGGCTGATGTGGGAATAAAGAAGTAAATACACGGAAACCCTCACCAGCTCTTAATATTAACGGCACTAAGTAAGTGTAACTAACTGCGTTAAGTTATTGATTTATCAGGGCTTGACCAAATAGTATTTCCCTTTGTCCGTTTGGAGGACAAGGACAGAAAGCCCAAAAAGTTACATGAGCCAGTTGTAAACAGGGTTCCGACGAATGGGCTGATTATTTTTTGAACGGTCTTAGGAAAATATCCAAGGGACCATTTATAATGACAGAAAAATTGACTAAGACTTATTGATCCCAATCGGTGAGTCATTACCTTATCAATAAATATAATTTTTAATAGAAACTTTGTATTTTTCCAATTACTGGGTAAGTGAAATAGGACAAGAGCATTTGGACTGAAACTTCAAAATTGAAGGAGGTGCCTCATTACATTTTATTTTCCCATTTAAAATATTACTGAGTTACTTTAACCTTAGTTTATAATGATGGAAAAGAAGCATAGCCTGTTCTACATGGCTAAATGAAATAAAGTACTAACTGCCGTATAAACAGTCTATTGGTGTTTAGGGATGAAGGGAATGCAGTATATTTAGGACGTGTAAATGATTTCAGCCACATCTGGGCAAGCTCCAGACCCCATTAAAGTGTCCAACGAGAGTAGCTTTACTTACTTGGAGATGAACGGGGTCTTCCTGGGTCTTTTCTCTAACTACCACACTCTGAGGCACAGCAGTACCAACTCTCTCCAGTTGGTGATTAGACTTTTGGACCATTTTAAAGGATGCAGAGGGTCTTTCATTCTAAATGCCTAAGGCTTTTAAGCACAAATCCCAATTGTAAGCTTCAACACACTTGAATCCTGATTACTTTTTAGTCCCTAATTACCCTGGAATCAGGTTATAGGCATGCAGTGTTAATGACAAAAGTAGAAAGTAGCGTGGATTTTTCCTGTTTGAAGATGAGCTGATGTTGATACATGATAATTACAAACAGGAAAATACTTCATGTGTCTGAAACACCACCATCTCACCCCAAAACATCAAATCAACAAAAACATATGAAAGAGTTTTATCTTCCCAACCTTGGAGGGCATTTTTAGTATGACAGGGGTAAGTTTTCTTACCTTCACATAACCGAGAAACTTACAAGACATAACCATACACAGGTCTAGTGGCTTTGTTTATGATACCAACTGCTGATGTAATCCCTTAAAGAAGACAGGTGTTCCTGGCATGTCACTGTTCTCTTCTGTTAACGAAAAGAATGTCCTCAATAAGGTTTTTCTTTTTTAAGTGTTTTACTTATTATTTTTATTTTATGTGTGTGAATGTATTGTCTGCATGTGTGTAAGTGCACCTATGTCCTGCAATACTAGAGGAGGTCAGAAGAAGGTATCAGATCTACTAGAACTGGTGTCACAGTCATTTCCTACCCACCATGTGGGTGCTGGGAATCGAACCTGGGTCCTCTGTAAGAGCAGTCAGTGCTCTTAACCGCTGAGCCATCTCTCCAGCCCCCAATTAGGTTTTCCTGATGACAGGCATATATACATATATATAGTATAGATCCTTCTCAGAGTACAGTACACAATGCCACCAGGAGTGATGAGCGTTCTCCTTTCCCCTGCATCCTCATCAGCATTTGGTGTCATTTGTTCTCTTGACCTTAGTCATTCAGATTGGGTAAGGTAAAATCTTAAAGTAGTTTTAACTTGCATTTCCCTAATTACTAAGGATGTTGAACACTGTTTGAGATGTTTCTTAGTCACTTTTATTTCTTCATTTGAAAGCTCTCTGTTCAGATCCATAACTCATTTTTAAATGGGTCATTTATTTCTTTATTCTTTGTTTTTTGTATATTCTGGATATTAATTCTCTGTCAGATGTGTAGCTGGTGAAGATTTTTTCCTGCTCTGTGGGCTTCCTCTTCACTTGAACACATGGTAATCTAGTTTTGCCAGCACCATTTGTTGAAGCTGCTGTCTTGCCTCCAGGGTGTGCTCTTGGCAACTTTGTCAAATATCAGGTGTCTGAAATTTCATGCACTCATGTTTGGGTCTTCTTATTTTGTTCCATTGATATACATGTCTGTTTTTGTGCCAATACCATGCTGTTTTTACAATGGTAGCTCTCTAATATAGCTTGATATCTGGTATCATAATTCCCCAGCATTGCTCTTTGTGCTCAGGAGTGCTTTGGCATTTGGGATTTTTGTGATTTCATATGAATTTTAGGGTGTTTTTTTCAAATTCTGTGAAGAATGTGATGGGAATTTTGATTGTGATTGCACCAAATCTGCTTTTGGTAGGGTGGTCATTTTCACAATATTAATTCTACCAATCCATGAGCACAGGAAGTCCTTCAATCGCCTTGCAAGATTTGGTTAGGGTTCTTCCTAAATATTTTTGAGGCTATTGTGAATGAGTGTTTCCTCGAACTCTTTCTCTGATTGTTTGTTATTGGTATATAGAAAAGCTACAGATATTTGCAAATTGATTTTGCATCCTGCCACTTTGCTGAGAGTGTTGATCATTTCTAGAAGTTTTCTGGTGAAATTTTTGGAATCTCTTACATGTAATATCATACCATCTGCAAAGAGGAATAATTTGACCTCTTCCAGTTAGCACCCTTTGAATTTCCTTCCACTGTTGCTCTAGCATGAGTTTCAAGCTATCGAAAAAGAGCGGGGACAGTGGGAAGCCTTGTGTGGTTCCTGGTTTTAGTGGGAATGATTCAAGTTTTTCTCTATTTAGAATGATGTTGGCTGTAGGCTTGTTGTACAGTAGAAAGTCAATAATAATTTGCTACTTGAACTAAAATAATTGCATATTCAAGTGTTTGTATTTTTAGCCACAATTCTGATCATCCTTGTAGAGATCATAAAGTAGGATGTTAGGTTTTGAGCATATATTTTAGTTGTTATAATCTGGATAGAAGTTTCCTTCCCAATGGGAGGTTTATAAAAACACAAGAAAGGCAGCTATCTGCTGCTCCATCACCACAGACTATTTGTATGCATCTCTTCTCAGAGCCTATTTGGGTTTGTGGTACCTGGGGACAGTTCCTACCTTCTAGCCTGTTGCATTGTACTTCAAATTTTCTCATCCTTCCTACAATATCTGTGGTATATCACAGATTCCAACTGCTTAAACTTCGGGTTGCAATGGATTTTCAGTCCCTTCAGAGCCTACTAGAGTATTCAAATACACTTGAACTGCAGCTACACATCTGCCTGTTTCTTTCAGAAGAATGTTTAGGTGTGGAATGGTCGGGTAGAAGAATATGAATGTGTCCCTATCACCTGATGCCTGTCACCATCTTCTCCTCCTTGAAGAATCCACACATTCCTATTTCATATTCTTGCTTGTGGACTGTTCCCTGTGCCTTGACAGCAATCATACTGTTTTGTGTGTTTATATACATTTGAAGGCATAAAAATCAGCATTTCAATGCTATTTCTACAGCTTATTGCTTTGCTTTAAATGACAAGAAAAATGTTTGCACGTATTTGGAGGGACTTGCATTTGGTGTGTGTAAATCATATAGAAACATTGAGGATCTTGGAAGATAGAACAATTGTCATGACACACAGAGGCCACAGCTGGCCAAAGTGTAGAGAATAAGAGACTGTAGAGAACATATACCCGGATAGAGCGCCTATATTTAACCTCACCCACCCATGGCTGAGGGACCATTGTGGAAGATGGGGAGGATTAAAGAGCCAGGAGTGGTGCATGAACTTAAGGAAACAGAGGCTTTCAGGCCTCTGGGAACTTGTTCCTATGAATTTGTAACAATGATGACAGCATGCATAAGCTAACTCAGTCAGACAAAAACCTAGCACAGAACTGTGGAAACGGGCAGCAGGCCCCAATCTTAGCCAAAGACTATCAGCAGCTGATTACTGCTGGGTGAGGAAGAACTGATCTTTAAGGGACTCTAGATAGGGTGACTAGACTCCAGTGGATAAGCCTGCACTGAGGGCCATCTCAGTATACAAACTTGACTTGCTAGGCTTTAACATATATGACAGAATGCATGAGGAGATATAGTGGGGTGCAGATGGGGAGGGGCTATAAAGATGATTAAGGTGTTTTGTATGAAATGCACAAAATTCAACTAAAATATAAAAATGATGGAAACATTTTTTTTTACTGGAGTATTGATCTTAAAACTTAAAATAAAGCTACAGAAATTGAGGTGGTATGTATTGATAAAAACTAGTATCAATGGAAATTATGGAAATTCAGAAATAATCCACATGTTAACAGTCAATGCAGTTTACAGAAGTGTCTAGTTAGTTCAGCATAATTTATGAAAGAAAAATTGACTACATTGAATTTCACCAATGGAATTTTGAAAATAATATTTTTATTAATTCTTTGAGAATTCCACACAATTTATTTTTATTATATTCACCCCCTTACTCCATTTCATTTCAAATTAACCCAACTCCCAAACCACACCAACTTCGTATCCTTTTCTTGGGTGTGGTTCCATCCTCTGAATCATGGTTGGTCTACCAAGGGTCATGCCTTTAGGAGAAAACTGACTCTTTCCCAGCAGCTATTAATGACTTTGATGCTTAATCTTCAAAAGACAAATTCACAGAGACACACTAATATAACCATAGCACTCACAGAGCTGAAGCAGGAAAACCAAGTGTCTGAGGGTAGCCTGTGCTACAGAGACAAGCAGTGCCCAAAACACCCAAACGAAACAAACCAAGATAATACAAAACAAAACAGCAGCAGCAATAACAAAAATCCAGACAAATTTCGCCCCCAAAATAGCAAGTTTAAAACAAGTTGCAGATGAGGGAAATGATCTGCAAAGTATATATGTGATAAAGGATTTCTTTGCTGGCTATAACAAAAATTAACCTCAATAGTAAAAAGACAGAAGATATAATAAAAACTGGAAAAAAAAGATTTGCTATCCTGCAATAAAAAGATTTGAAACTCAATATTAAAAGATAGGTAGTCTACTAAAAACAAGAAAATTATTTGAAAAGACATTTATTAGAAATGTAGGGATTGCACATCACCAAAAGAAATGAACCTTAAAATCAATGGCCATTACACAAATTGAAATTAAAATCAATATTACTACATACCTACCATCAGGACTTGAGTAGAGGTTGACAATGCCAAGTGCTGGCAGGAAAATACAGGGCACGAGGTACACACTCACGTACTGTTGCTGACAGTGCACAGTAGAGCTGTTGCAATAATTTCTTTTGAGGTTCAATCAACTACTGTCACATGCTCAAAATTTCCACCCTTAGGTATTTATTGAAGACTAATAAAGTATATTCCAACATGGAGACTTGATCTTAAGCCTCTTCACAGCTTTTAAGGAGCACCCAAAATACTGGATCCAAATAACCATCAGTTGAATGACAGATTGGTTAGCTATAAGCAGACGGTGAACTCCCACACAAGGAAATGAATCCTGCAAAGGCTATATCATAGATGTGCGGAGCATCAGATGAGAGTCAAAACAGTGTGTTAAGAAAAGCAGCTGTCTACAAAGACTAATGCTGTATCATTTCTGCTACATAGAAAATTATTTTTAGTATTTAAATAGTACTATACAGTTGGTATGTGATCCATTTTAACATTTTAAAATTTCATCTATGTCTATTGGTTTATGTGTCTGGAACTTGATTGCCTATCTTTTCCTGCCTTGAGTGTCACAATCTCTCATGAAATCTTCTTTTATAACATTTCTCAGGTTGTTCTTAACAGCTTTGAATCTTATGTCTTTTGGTTTAAGATATTTTTACCCAGTTAAAAGAAGATAGCAGCTCAAAAGAAGGTATCGCCTGTCTGGCATTGTTGCTTGTTATGTAGCCTTTAGCTATACATATGGACTCTTATGAAATTATATTGGCCCCTTTAATCTTTGGTTATACTTTCCTTTTGGGTGTTTAAGGTGATACAGTTGGTCCAGATAAACCAATTTATTTTTACTCTTACGGTTGTTTGAGGATCTGCTCCTCAGGGGTCACATGGGCTTGGGAAGAGCCCCTGGCTCCTTTCTTTTACCAGTTCCACCCATGTGAAGATGAATCAAAGGTCCTGCTTGACCATGGTTGGCTTTGCTTGGAAGCACGGAGGAAATGATTCCTCTGTGTTGACCCTCCTCTTTGTAGACTGGACACTGGTTCAAGTCCATCCAAGGAGCTCAGAAAGTAACCAACTATGACTAGTAATAATCAGATATATAGAGATTAGAAACGCATGTGCATCTTAGTGTCAATTGTGTTAAAAACGAATTTTTCTGTATGAAACTGTGTATTTTAATAATGAAAAGGAGATCTTATTAAAGTTTAAAACCTCATTTAATATTATGTCTTACAGGGTTTATACAGAGTACAATATTGTATAACTGTATCGATTCAACTGTAAACCTAAAAATTTATAGCCAATTTTTGAAAGAGATGCATCTTAGCTCTGGAAATTGTTATGGAAAATGTCAATGCTGTTGTAATGAAATGTTTCTTCTAATCATGTGGTCATTAAATAAATAATTTTAAAAAAAGAAGATAGCAGCAACCAACAGAAAATATCTCCAAATGATTTAATTGGGTGAAATAGTGGTAAATTTCAGATTGTAGTTAAGATCATGAAGAAGTCAAAAAATCCTTCAGTTGTGACACATGGTATATAGCTCTTCATTTTACTGAGTATTTGAAGGTTTCCTCAACTACATTTTAATTAGCCTATGCATTTTCTATACTTGTAGTATTTGATAGTATGCATTTATGTAGTGCATATGCAACATATGTATATATGCTACATATAGTCGCCCTTAATACCCACGGCTTATACATCTGTGGACTGAAAGAATTAGTCGGTTCAATAATTCTGTTAATGTTGAACAATTAAAGACTATTGCTCTTTTTACCATTATTCCCTAAGCAACACAGGGTAACAACTACTTATACACCCCTGTGGTAGATACTCTGAGTAACTTTACCAGGACCTAGCAGCACGTGAGACTAAACATACATGCAAATGCTGCATCATTTTATAGGTACAGTCATGTACTTGAGCACCATGGATTTTAGGATCCTGAGGAATCCCAGATTCAGCTTCCTATTGATATCTGGGGAATACGGTCATTTTAATTGAGATCATCCATTTGAGTTTTACAAATTTTATTGAATCATTTCTTTCTATATCTTCCAAATGGTTATTTCAATTATGAACAAAAAAGTGCTTGGGTTTTGCATATTTGTTTTTGATATATTAATTCAGAGCACTCTCAAAGCAGTTCTAAACAATTGTTGTTTCTCTTGCTCTCTGTCCTTTTATCTAAAAATAGCAGTAAGTTTATTCCTTCCATGCTAATTGTCATCATATTTTTCCTTATTGCTTTGGATAGAACATTCCGAACTTGTCTCATTTCAACAGAAAGAATCTAATGAGTTGGCATTTTCCTGGAAGTTAAAGAAGATTTTTTATCATTACAAGCAAGTACCAGTCACGGGTGTTATCTTTTATCTAATGTCATTTCAGCAATGAGCTAGGAGACGTGGTTTAGGTCTGCCCATCGGCAAGGGTGAAGCCAGGGATAATACTGCAGTTGCTTTCTCTTCAGTTTCTCTTTGAAGCAAACAGCAGTGTAAGGGATACACATAAATGTGGTAAGTAGTTGATCAAACCCCAGCCTCCTGAATCTTCTTGTTACCAGAGGGAGAAGTTAGATGCCTTGACCTTGTTCATGGTGAGAGGCTTCACTATTAATGGTGAGATAAAGAAGAACATGGAGAGAAGGGAACAGGGTATGGCAACTCTCAGATTATCCATTCTTTTACTATCAGAAAGATCCTCTGTATCTTGCTGTGATATATTTCCAAATTCCATCTCTTCATTCATGTTCATCAGGCTCCTCCTTGCGTCATCATGGCAATAGCTTTGGCCATGATCTAACACAAGAAGGTATTAAAGGGAAAATCCTTTACTCGACCTATTTATATGAGGTATATAATTCATTTCCTTGAAGCTAAGTGAGTTGTTCCTTCAAAGAAGCACTTACAGACTCAATTTATAATTCAAGTATTTTATAAACGATTATTGATAAAAATTGATGAAGCTTTACTAGTTTGGGCTGAAATTTCTTTTATCAAGTGTGGGTGTAGGGTTTTCCTGGCTTATCAAATGCTTTTGTAGCCTATTTGATAAGACAGAGTAGATTGGGGCTGGAGAGATGGCTCAAAAAGAATAAGCAGAAAAGTGGAAGAGCACAGAAGGGAATGCCACTTTAAAAAGCCAACGAGGGGCTGGAAAGACGGCTCAGCAGTTAAGAGTATGGACTGCTCTTGCGGAGGACCCGGGTTCGATTCCCAGCACCCACATAGTGGGTACGAACTGTCCTTAACTCCAGTTCCAGGGGAATCTGAAGCCCTCTTCTGACCTCCACCGCATTGCACGACATGGGTGCACTCACATGCATGCAGGAAATACACTCATACACATAAAATAAAAATAATAATATTTTTTAAAAAGATAGAGTAGATGATAGGGTACAGAAAATAGGTGTTTCTTAGAAAATGGAACTTATATGATCCTGGATATTTTCTGGATAAGTTTAACAGTATATTCCATGGCTATTTATAATTTTAAGACATTTACTCCTCATAAATGAACACATAAATGTGTTTCTAAAATAATTCCATTTATTAAAATTCTTGTGTACAATTAAAAGCCTGCACTTCTTCATTTATGAATTGTGGGTATCTTATCTTTTTATTTATTAATTAGTTTTCATTTTTATTGATTACTGCTTTTCTTTGCATTTTGTTGTCACTGTTTTGCTTTACATCTTTTACTGAACGCTAAATATTGATTTTTATTATGTTGTTCAATATGAAGTAATATTAAATAAAAAGTTTCGTTCCTGAGAAGACATTTTAGAACATCTCATAGCACTTTCTTTCTCTTTTTCATTCTTGAGTGTGTTCTCATGTAGCACAGGCTAGTTATGCAGATGAGGATGGACTTGAACTTCTGATCCTCCTACCTCTACCTCCTGATTGCTGGGATTACGGGTAAGTGCCACCATGCCCATTCACATTATACAATATATGGCAGTGTTCTTTTATTGTTATTTTCCACAGTAATTTTAACTGAATTTTTTCTCTTAAGTGTGATTAGAAAAGTGTTCAATCTCCACCTTATATGATTGTTTTAATTTTGCTTCCATTGCATAATAGTTATAAATATAACCTGTATGCTTTTATCTACAGCCCTTCTTGTCAAATATATGACTAGTTATTAAAAATAATCCATGGACCTTAAAGTTAAGATCTTATCTCTACACACTTTGAAATTTTGAAATTTGAATGATTACAGGAATTATTAAATGTGTTTTCTTTGAAAATTTCTATTTTAATATTAATTATTATCTCTATTTAGCATATTTGCTCAGTATCATCTATATTTTGCTTTCTGTAATGGTAACCATAATTCTAATGATTATCAGTTATAAACAGGAGCAGTACATGCAATTAAGCCTGGACCTTCAGTGGAATCTGTAGCCAAAGGGATAAGGTATTGGATATAATATTATCCCTGTCACCTTATTATTCAAATAACAGAGAGCATACAAACAAAAACACCAGAAGCCAAAATCATCTGTAATTACCTTTGGCATATCTACAGCATGTGTCATGAAATGGGAAAGGCAATATCTTGAAGTTTTAGACATTTCTACAAGCATGTACCTTTGAAATAATCCCATCACTTTGTCCTACAAACAAAAAGTGGTATCAAGAATGGATTGTATGAATGAGATCAGTCTTCATTCTTTAAGGAGGTTGAATTGGTGTCAGAGAAATATTGGAAAGTTGGTGTGCTCAGCAATGTGTTTCTTTTCATCCTGTCTTCTGGTTTACCAAAAATATCCCAATAATAATAAGAATGAAACAGTAAATGAAAATGCATTCTTTTTCCTCTTAAGTTGTCACAGAAAATGAGCTACTTTCAGTAACTGGTTTTATTGTACCTGCTCTGACTTAGACCAGTGATGGGACAGTGAGAACCCAAACTTGGAACATTCACACTTTAGCTCAGTGATAAGACAGAACAGCTTCAATGTAACTTTTGTATCTATATAGCCAGTTGACAGTTGGCTTTTAAAGCTTTTATGCTTTAGAACAATAAAGAAACTGTTATGGGGGCTGGAGAGATGGCTCAGCAGTTAAGAATACTGTTCTTGCAGAAGACCTGGGTTTGAATCCCAGCATCCATATGGCAGCTAACAACTGTCTGTAACTCCAGTTCCAGGGGATCCAACAGCTTCTCCTGTCCTCCACAGGCATTACATGACATGGGTATACTTACCTGCATGCAGGCATAACATTCATACACATAAAATAAAAAAATAAAAGAGACTGTTCTAAGAAGTTCCTGTTGCTGGTTCTGAGGTGGCCATTCTATGGTTAAAAAAAGACATGCCCCCTAATAAACAAAAATGAGCAAGGAAATTTTAGAACAAAATCACAGGATTTTTTTATTCAAAAATTTATTTCTTTTATTTTATGTATATGGGTGTCTCCCTGCATGTACGTATGTATATCACATGTGTGCCTGGTACTCAAGAAGGTGAGAGAGCATCAGATCCCATATAACTGGGCTACAAATGATTGTGAACCACCATGTGGGTGCTGGGAACTGAGTCCAGGTGTTCTTCAAGAGCTGCCAGTGCTCTTAACAATGGAACCATCCATTGTTTAAGGTTTAAGGTTTAAGATTTAGTTCTGATGCTGCTCTTTGACACAGAAAATCACCTAGCTATGAGTTCTTGTTGTTTTTACAAGAAAATGTTTGAAAAAAAGAGGAATTAAATTGATTGAGAACCTCTTTCCTAGATTTAGCATGAGGAACCTCCTATACATTTTTGTGTGCAATCTAAATAGCAATATAAGCATTACGTGTGAACGCCCTCAGTCTATAATGTAGACGTTAACATTTCTACAAGTTCAGGGCCAAGTTGAAAGTTACATAACTACTAACAATTTATATCTAAACTCCAGTCTATCAGACGCTGAAAATATGCTCTTTCTCTAAAACGTATAATAAATATGTCCAGAATTATTATTATTATTATTTCAGCAATAAACCTCTTTGTGTGAGATTTGAAATGCATGAATCTTTCTTCCAACTCCTTTATCTTTTGTAATGACATATAACACAGATAAGCTCAAAAATTCCAAGGAAAAGGGCTACATAAATCTAAGATATTGACAATATTACTTTACAATATTAATCTGCCATGAAAATCATAGTAATAGTAGCCAAAATAAAAGGTTACTGGCTGTAAATGCTTCAGACTTGTTAAATTTCAGGTCTGTAAGAGGTTTCCTGAGCTTTAGAGCTTCCACTTGCCTGTAACATTTTATTCCAACTCCACAGCAGACTGGAGAAATGGCTCAGTAAGTAATGTGCCAGTGGACAAGCATGAGATCCTGAGTTCAGATCCCCAGCATCCATGGAAAGAGCTGGGTGAATGCTCCTGTGTATTGTTCTAACCCTAGTACTGATAGGCAGGTTCCCAGGGCTCACTGACTAGCCAGTCTAGCAGTCTAGCCAACAGGTGAGCTCCAGGTTCAGTGAGAAATCTTATCTCAAAAAAATCTATTGAATTAGCTGCCCTCTGTTGCATGAGGGAGCTTCATTGATGAGGATTGAGAGACGCATTAATATTCCCTCTGTCCTTTGTTCCACTATGTTCCATGAGCCTTAGGTGTAGAGGTTCCATTGTAGATGTGTGGCTTAAGGTTGGGCATTTCACAGACACTTACTCTCTGTGTGTGACCAGTTGTGGAGCTCTGTAATAGTATCTGTCTGTTGTGAAAGAAGCTTCTTTGATGAGAGGTGATTGGCAGCTGATTACTGCTGGATGAGAGAGTATTGACTTCTTTAAGGGAGTGACTCTAAATAGGCTGACTAGACCCCAGTGGATGAACTTGCACTGAGGGACATCAGGGGACACTAATTTGACTATATAGGCCTTAATATAAATGACAGAATTCACGAAGTCTGGTTGGTGGCGCTATGGGAGGTTGTAGGAGGGGGATATATATATATGATTAAGATGCTGTGTATGAAATACACAAAAATTCAATAAAATATGCCAAAAATGTATTGAATATGCAAAAATTCAATAAAAGTTTTCAAACAAAAAAAGTGGAGAGCAGTAGAGTTAGACACCCAACATTGAATTCTGGTCTCCTTGTACATGTACACACATTTCACACACATTTATTGCGCACACACACACACACACACACACACACGTACTCACACATACAAAAATATTTTTAGAATGAATACCATGCCTTAGATAATCACCCTCTAGCCCTCAGACTTGTAGTTTGAATGCTACAGTGTTAGGATGCTTCATCCTCATAGGGCGTAAAGGAGACTTTAGAGTTTCAACCAATGTTAGATTAAAAGAAAGCACTGTAATTTCCTTTTCAGAGACAACAGAGGAACAGGAATGTTTGCCACCTTCCTATAAACATGGAGAATGGACTAACACACTGAAAAAGATTGCTAGAATTTATAATGCAGTGTTGGGACAGAATGAACTAATTTTTAAATTTTTTCTTACGTTATTATGAAGTTTTGAGAACAAAATTATTGATTCTGTGTAATGCTTATGATGAACACAGGAGTTAAATGTATGGAAATGGAGTAAATAACAGGAATGTAGGTTGTGAGGTTCTTAAACAGATCGGCAGTGTCTTAGATTGTTTGATGGAAGAATGCAAATGACAGGTACATACTTTAAACTAAAGAAGAACACTGAATGTCTGCAGTAGTTGCAGAACCAGGAAAACCAGTGATGTGGAAGGAACCAGGGTAGTTAGTGGTATAAGCCTCAACCTGAACTCAGGGCCAAGAAATAGGGCTGTCAGTGCCAATGTCCCAGGACAGGAAGACAGGGAGCTCCAGCTCAAAAGAGAGAGAACACGCCTTCCCTCCAACTTTTCATTCTCTGTTGTGAGTCCTGAGAACATTGGATGATGCCCGGGACACACTCAAATTGATTCATAAGCTACGCTCCTCTGTAAACACCTCCACAAATGAACACAGAAATAATGTTTGGTCAGCTACCTTGGTATCTCTTAGTACAATAACCACCCCATCAATGATATTCTGGGAAATATGGAGCTAGGAAGACTTATAAAAGGCCAGTGGTTACCAAGAACACTAGAGGACACAGGAAAAAATAGTTTACAGCTTTAGGCCAGTGCAACTCTTCTGAATGATACAAATGGGTGAATATGTGTCATGATTTTTTTTCAAAATTTATAGAATATACAACAATAAGTATAAATTCCGATATAGCCTATGGGCTCTGGTTAATAATGATATATCAAATTTGGTTCCTCTATTGAAACAAATACTCCACACTAACACCAAATACTAATAAAAGAGGGAATGTAGGAGAGAAAAGTATGTGGAAATGGCCTGCTTCCCCTCAATTTCTCTATAAATTAAACTGCTTTAAACTTTTAAATGTACAAGCTCTCTACACAGCAAAAAGGATAGTTCTCAATAGCAAAAATAATATGTTGAAAAAAGTAATTCGGATCCCAAACAGTGCTACTCTAAAATTTCATTCATAAAACGTTTAGAATAGGCAAAGCTAGATCCACAATAACAAAATCAGAAATTTAGCTTTCTACAGCTAGTGGACCTTTTGCGTGTGCAGTTTACATACAATAGTGTTTACAGGTATGCTACAAGTTATCACACTGTATATTAAAACTGGTATATTTGAAATATATACTCTACCACTAATTCTGATTTACAAAGTATACAAATGAACAAATCAACAATGAGAGTAAATAAAAAAGTCATCTAGGTCTCTAAAACTCAGGCTAGGCAGGTGATTTGTGGTGTTTGATCTTAGAATGTTGTGCAGAATTCTAAACAGGCAGGTGGTAAATGAGCATTACCAGTGCCATAGTTACCTCCCCCAATATCATTTCTCATTGGCTGCAGAAACAGTTGATGCAAATTTAATTGTAAAAAGAGACAAACCGAATGGCAAACTATATTGCCGTTATATCAGAAGAATCAGGGCAATCATCCAAATTACTTATTTAATATTTGTTAAGTACATATTCTATGCCAAGCACAGATATACTTCATACTGTCCTTAAGAATTCACAGTGTAGACTATGAAAAAAAATTAAACTAAAATGTAACTCTATAAACAAATCTTCAGAGGTTTATGTTCTCTGGATAAAAATGTATATGATGGTTTCTGCATATTGTAATATTCATGGTTTTAAGATTTTTGACCTGTACTAAATGAATGTCAGATAAATTAAACATTCTTGTAAAGTCTGCTAAAATATATTGATGAGCCTTCTTGTTGGAAATCATGATAAATTATATATGTGTATGTATCGATGTGTATGTATATATTTGCTGTTAGGATCTTGAACAACATTTGAAAAAGGAATTCTTCAAGAATGTCATACATGTATAGTAAAATAAATATGATCATATCCGTTCCCACTTTCCTCCTTCTCCATATGCATCGCCCCACAAATGGGCCTCTCAACTTCATGTCTTCTCCTGTTTTGATAACCCACTAAGTTCAGTTAGTGCTGGGCCTTCCACTGGAGCATAAACAACCTACAGTGACACAAACAGTTCCTTCTCCATATGCATCGCCCCACAAATGGGCCCCTCTCACTTCATGTCTTCTCCTGTTTTGATAACCCACTAAGTTCAATTAGTGCTGGGCCTTCCACTGGAGCATAAACAACCTACAGTGACACAAACAGAAATCCTCCCTCCTCGGCAGCAATTAATTTGGCGGTGGGCCTTTTAGTTCCTCTCTCTCCATGCCGGTTCTAGCTGGCTTGATCTTGTGCAGGTGAGTAGGTAACCACAGCTGCTGTGAGTTTGTGTGCAATAGCCATGCCATGTCTAGAAGTCAGCATTTCACAGTTTCTGCCCTTCATATTTTTATTCTACTCTGTAAATAAGAATTTCTATGCTGTATTTCCTTTCTCCTCTAAGTTCTCTTCACTGGTACCCACACCACTGAAGACTTCTGCATTTGCTATCTTTGAATACTTCAAGAGTTTGTGTGTGTGTGTGTGTGTGTGACATTGTTGTACTTAATGTAACAATAAATAACTTTCTTCTATCGTGATCAAACTGTAAAATCCATCCTATTGGGTAAAAGCTCATTGGATCTGGAAAAGAACTGAACAGGCATTTTAAATACTAATTCTAATTTGCAATTGATGTCTATTTCACCAGATCACATCTACACTGAGCTCAAGAAGATTATAGACATAACTGACATATACTATAGGTTATAAAATTATGAACTTGCAATGATCTCTCAAACCCAGTGTCTAATACAAATCTTTAGCAACGTTACTGGTAGATGAAATATTTCAGGTTTTCCAGCTGAGAACCCAGGTGTGTGCATTTCAAAAGATTCATGACAGCGTTTGTAAGAAGGACCCTTAGGTATGAACAAGAAACCATTTTTAAGGTATTAGCTAACATCTAAAAAGAAAAGGAGCAACTGTCATTTTAAGTGATGGGATCATCTATGATAACATTCCCCCTGCGGTCACTCAGAAGCCACAAATCATGTAAGGTGTACATCTTTCTAGTAAATTCTTTGTGTTATAACTGAAATTCAGGAGCTGGAAAAAAATAATTGCTATTTTCAGGTGAGCATGTAGTGCAAAGCAAACTTTTCATGCCTGGCTTGATCTCTTGAAGGACAATGGGATTCTCCTCTGATTGCGAAAGTCTTTGCACTCTGCGCAGATGTTCTGTATCTTTGGTCTATATGCTGTATACGTTACTGTGTTAGGTATGAGTGTTTCAAATTGCTAGATCTTAGCAGATATAACTCAGGTGCTGGCCTTTATGAGTCTTAGTATTAATAAGGACATTAGCTATCTTACCAAGGTGAATACATGCTCTATCGACAGACACTTCATTTTAGTTTCTAAAACATAAGGTCACTGCAGTATCACCCAACTCAGATATCGAAATAAGGAGTTTATATCAATATAACTCCTTTAACTAACTATTAAATATAGTTCTAGTATTTGATATAATGCTTTTACTCAAATTTTGTGAACAGTATGAATGATGTGTTTTATAGAAAAACATTTTTTAATTTAATTTTTTTCTTACTTTACTACAGATTTTTTTTTAATTAAAAAAAATTGTTAGAAGAAGCATGTCATTACACCTTTAACATACTCAATAACAATTTCCAGAGCAAAGATACATCTCTTTCAAAAGTGGCTATAAAATTTTTAGGTTCACAGTTGAATTAATAGTTATACAATATTGAACTCAGTATAAACCCTGTAAAACATAAAATTGAATGAGTTTTTAACCTGTAAAAAAGAACTTCATTTATTTTAAAATATATTGTTTCCTACAGAAAGATTCATTGTTTTTGCTAATAACACTTAGATGTTGGCGCATACGTCTCTAATCTGTATGTATCTGATTATTACTAGTCATGGTCGATTGCACTCGGCTCCTTAGCTCTTATGTATGGATATAAAGTCATTGAGTAGATTTCAACAGTAATGTTTATCACCTCTAGTAATTAACATGATATAAATTTTTATGCTTCATCCTCAAATATAACTCATTTTTAAAAATTTGTTGATTTTTTTTTGTGTGTATATCACACAGACCATCCCAATCTTATTCATCTATATATCCACTTTCCAGATGGCACCCTCCCATAGCCTCCCCCTGGCACTAGATCTCTTTTACTCTGTCTTCCCTGCTACTGTCTGCTGCGTTGTCGGCACCCCCAGCTGTTCCCCACTACTTGTCCATCTGGTGAATCTAGTCAGACTATCTAGAGGTCTTTGTGTTAGGAAGGTCAGCTGTTCCTCATCTAGCAGCAATCAGTTGTCGATATTCCTTTAGATAAGATTGGGGTCTGCTGTTCATTTTCCCAGTTCTATGCTGGGTTACTATCTGGGAGTCCCTTTGGCCACCCTGGCCAACAACTCAAAAGAAGGTATTTCCTATCTGGCATTGTTGCTTGTTATGTAGCCTTTAGCTATACATATGGACTCTTACAAAATTATATTGGCCCCTTTAATCTTTGGTTATACTTTCCTGTTAGGTGTTTAATGCCATACAGTTGGCCCAGGTAAACCACCTTTGACTTGTCTTCACATAGACAGAACTGGTAAAATAAAGGAGCCAGGGGTTCGTCCCAAGCCCATGTGACCCCTGAGGAACAGATCCTCAAATGGCCTTAAGAGAAAAACATTTTTTTTAAAAATCATCACATTTAGGGTCACATGATACAATTAATTTCCATGTCTTTTGAATCTGGACCATTTCCTAAACCCTTCTTTATGTTTCATGATCCTGGCAGTTTTAAAGCTTACAGCTAATTTACTTCAGAAAACGTCTCTCAATTTGGCAATGTCAGGCATTTCCTCATAGATTCAGGATCTGCCTTTCTGTCAGAAGCACATGGGAATGGTGCTGTGTTCTCTGGGTGCACAGCAGGAGGCATATGTTTTCCAGTTACTCTGTCATTAGTGATCCTAACTTTGGTCACCAGGTGAGATGCTATCGACCAGGTTTTTTTCTACTACAAAGTTACTGTTTTTCACATTGTGATTGATATGTGTTTGGAGGAAGATTCTTTGTGACGGTAAATTTCCCACTAGTCACCAAAGTTTCACCTGTTTATTTTAGCAACTATTTAATAATTCTTTATTTGAATCAATTATTATGACAGTGGTTGCCAATGAATGATTTAAAATTTTTATTATGTATTTTAAATATACCTGATGTGTTTTATTTTTAAAGATGAGCTTCCCTTCCCTCCTTCATTTCTTTATTTATATCTGGATGGTCTTCTGGATTTCTGTTTTAGCCTTTGTATTATAATTCACCTCAACAATTATTTATATTCTTTTTAAAAATGACTCAGGTCTGGTTATTAGTAACCTCATGGACTTGATGGATGTGTCCTTCTGTTACAGACTTACCATTTAATTAAGACGTCACTATTTTCTATTGCACCAAAATATTTTTATAATTTTATATTATTTACTATTCCAAGATCTCAGGACCAGCCACGGATTTAGGAGTTCCATTAGGTTAGGGGTTCCTCTAGAAGATATTAGTATTTGAAACCAAATATGGGTTCTGACTTTAAAACTTTGAAAGATCTTTAAGCAGTGTCTTGTGGGTTAACAGAACAGGCAGAGTTCCTAAGAGTCACTTAGAGAACCTGTCCTCTTACTTCCACGGCCTCTCTTGAGTGCTCCTGAGCAACATCTAAAGACATGTTCCAGGCACAGCTGAGAGAAAGCCACCAGAGGTACCTGCCTTTGCACCTACAGAGGGACCCAGTGACCAGGAGAATGGAAAGAAAGTCTTTTGAGATTCTGGACTTTTGAACTAGCTAAGGATGTGGCAGGGCAAGAAATCGATGGGAAATACATCTAGGCCTTTTGAGTCTTCACAGAATGTAGGAAAGCTGCTTCCAAGGGAGAGACAGGGAGAAAGAGGAACTGAGCAGGGGTGAGTTTAGTAGAGACTGGTCTAAGCCAGCATAAATCCTCTGGCAGGGTTGAGACAGAAGAAAACTCCCGCGTTACCCCAAAAGGTGGCAAAGCAGACAAAGAGAGATCACATGATTTGACCAAAACCAAAAAGGGACCTCTAAAAAATTACAGGTTCTCAGAGTGCATACCTTGCTCTGAAGGAAATCCTGACAGCATTCACAAGGAATTAGAAAGGCCAATGGTTAGCAATGTCAGAGTAAAGATGTGGCTGAGTTCATCTCCAATTCAGCTACATGTGGGCTTGACAGTGCTCTGGAAACAAGTGGTCCATCAGAAGAAGGACTATGCCTATATCTCGCAGTAAAGATGATTTAATCCTCTACTGATTTTAAGCAAAACATCCAGCACACAAATTAAACAAAAGTGAGAGAGATGAGAAGGAAAGAACGTGTCATGTGAAATGAAGCAGAACAGGGATAATAGAGGCCGTTGCACAGTGGTCTTCTGTCGGCATAATCAGATCAGGTCTTTGAAACTGCTATAAAAAATCTAAAATTACTGCAAAATGTCAACACCGTGTTTGGGGTCATGAGAATTCAAAATGAAGCTCTAGAAGCTAAGATAGATGGGGAAATGCACAGGTCCCACCTCAAGGTGAAGAACTATAGGCAGTCAATAGATGCTGAAGGAAAGATGATCAGTTTTCTTGAGGGACTAGCTCCCTGAGAACTTATCTAGATGCTTTTCCATCTATTAAAGTAGTGTAGGGGAGATAGATGGGTAGTTGGTAAAGCTCTTGTTACACAAGCACAAGGACCTGAGCTTGGTGCCCACAATCTGCATCAAAAAGTCAGGGGCTGTGGAGCTTGTAATTCCAGCATTGGGGGACGGAGGGCAGGCATATTCCTCTGGCTCACTGGCAGAATCAGTGTGTTCCAGGTAAAACGGAGAGAACCTGTGTCAGAAAGCAAGTGGAGAGTGAATGAGAATGGCATCTGCGTTTGGCGTCTGGCAGAGAGAGCATGAGAACACCATGTGGTAACAAGTAGCTGACTGGATGCAGTGGACAACAACAGCACCTGGAAAACCAGGGATGCACTAACAACAACAATGTTGATGTGACAGTGTGCTGGATAGCTTTAGCGTCAACTTGACACATCTGGGTTGAGGGAGCCTCAATTGGGCATTGCCTTCATTGGACTGACCTATGGCCATGTCCGTGGGGCATCTTCTTGACTGTTGAATGATGTGGGAGGCCCAGCCCACTGTGGATGGTGCCACCCCTGGCAGGTGGGCCTGTGTTGCATAAGAAAGCAGGTTGAGCAGGGGCCAGGGGAGCAAGCCAGTAAGCAGTGTTCCTCCATGGCCTGTGCTCCAGCTCCTGCCTCCAGGTTCCTGCCCTGAGTTCCTACCTTGGGCTCCCTGGTGAACTGTGACCCAGGAGATGTAAGATAAATAAACCCTTTCCTCCCCAAGTTGGTATTGGTCCGAATGTTTTGTTACAGCAATGGAGAAACAAACTAGGACAGACAGTAAGACGTGACATGTGGAAAAGTATAATACAGTCAAGTACTTCTATTTGAAATCCCAGCAATGGAAGACAGGGAGAATGTGTTGGAAGAATATTTGAAGATGTAATGACTAGGAACGTACTAAACAAAATAAAAACTTAAGTTTTCAAATGTCCTAGAAATAGCATGAAACCCCACAAATGAAAATACAAAGAAACAGCATTAAGCAGAAAACAATAGTGACATTTCTTAAAATGCTAATAGAAAAAACGTTAAAGCTGTGCAATAGGAATTCTATACGCTGTCAAAATATCCCCCAAACATCAAAGCAAAATCAAACTAACTATAAATAGGAAGGCCTGACTAAAATTGTTAGTACTCGCCCTTTAGTTTAGGAAACAGTAACTGTAACTCTTCTGAGGGAAAGAAAACATTGCTGTATGAAGACTTGAATCTGCAGATGGCAATAAAGATCACCAGAAAGAGAATATTAGAGCATGTGACGGACACCCTGCTGCTTCTTTGTCTTTACACGTACAAGTACGGGCCCCACATTCAGGTATCTTTGTGTTTTTATATGTGAATGGCTCCAATTGAACACATCTTACAGTATGAATTAACTGAGTAAGAGGCCTTTACTTAGTTACCTCTCATGGTCATTCCTGGCCTGGCCATGTGAAATTCGTTGGTCGGTTAAGACATCTCTGCAGTATAGTAATCTAACAAGAGCAGGATAATGACAAAACCAGTTGACCTGCGAAGGTGGATGAAAGGAATATCACAGGGTCCCACCTCAAGATGAAGAGCTACAGGCAGTGAATGGTTGTGAAAGGTGGGAGAATCAGTTTCTTCAGGGACTGGTTATCTGAGAACACTGTGGATGCTCTTGGGATAGCCATAAACACAGGCATCAGAGCATCACTACATGGACTCAGTGTACTACATAAATAGGTGTGTATTTATAAATGTATGTATGTATATGTAAGAATAATAAACGAAGAAGAGGGCAAGAAATTGAAAGGAAGTGGGGGACATGGAAGGAGTTGGTGGGGGACTGGGAGGGGTAGAAATAATGCAAAGACAAATACTGTGTATGAAATTCTCAAAAAACTGAGAAAAATACCACATAAGTAACTGGGTAAGAGCTCATACTAAGGGCTTGTCCACTTGCAATTCTCAGTGGAGTCCACCTCCATGCTAAAATAAAGTCTAAATTAGGCTATTGAATAATTAAGGATTACATTGAGATGACCTTGAAGGGTATGGTACCTCTCCTTTTTGTGCACTCCAAGTGTAGCTATCTCAACTGAAATCAGATATTTGACTAAAACTAACACCACAGGGAAGAAAAGAATTTCCCAGGAAATGTTGGGCCAAATTCCTGACTGACAGACTGTGGATAATCAGCAAATTATTATTGTTTTGTTCCTATTCCATTTGCTTTATATAGAAAGAATTATATGATAAAAGCCTCATTTATTAATGAAGTTGTACATATTGTATATTTAAAATACACTGTGCTAATAGAAAAAATGCATTTTAAACTTTAGGTATCATTAGAACTACAAAGAATTTTAACTCATCAACTCAGTAGAGGAGAAAAAAATTGAATCCTGACATTGCAATTAATTGAAAGTGAATCAGGAATGGGGCAATAGAAAAATAATTGGGACTTGGAAGCAAAGAAAAATCAAGATGAGAGACTTAAACTGAAAATTTTAATGAATACAATAAAAATAACAGAAATAAAGGTTGGGAGAGAAAAACAGGAACCCACTGAGACCATGTTTGTTAGAACCTGACATGGACAGCCATGAGAAGTATTCCACTCCAACATGTCAGATCAAGAAGACGTTATAATTTGTAGAAAATTTCTCATCTAAAATGTTTCATAGAAAAGAAGGCAAAACCAACGATTGACAAGTCGAGTATGCAGCTCAGAAGTTAGGTATGAAGTGGAGGCAAAATACCGAGACCAGGTAAACGAAGGATGGAATAAGTAGAAAATAAAGTACAGTGCAGAGAGAGTGAAGTGTGATTCTTGGAAGAATGCTTTTTTAAAACTTTGCAAATCTGTACAAGATCAATTAAAAGGAAAGATTTGAAGGCAAAATAAGCAATATTAGGGATTTCAAAAAAGAAAATGTGGAAAGCCTGGGGGAATTCACTTGACAAGACAGGCTGAATATTTTCTGAAACATAATAAATGACTAAACTAACTCTAGAAGATAAGGAAACCCTTAACAGACTTGTAAACATTGTACAAATTGAGCCCTTATTTAAGCTCCGATCTCTACAATAAAACAAAATTGTTCAAACTCTCAAACTTACCCAGGTTGTTATTTTAGTGAGGATAAAGAAAATGATGCAGACTAATACAGGTGACCCCTTAACCACCACAATGGCAGTGAGTAGCCTAGACGACTGAAATCCAAGGAGTGGTTGCCCATCTTGTGCTGTGAGGACCAAGTTTGTATGAGACTGGATAAAGTCCCACACAAACTGCTTGAAGCCCAGTTTCATTTTCTCTAGTATTTTCAGTTATAAAATGGGATGCTAAAACCCAATACGCAGCCTTCTACGCATATTAGATGAGAACATTTGTGAAACAAAAATAATTACTTAATGTATGCTTAAATATTATGTCTACTCTTCCCCTCAGTGAGGTATTCATACAGTGCAGAGGAGACTGGACTAAGAAGTTAGGTAAGAAGAGATGAGTCAAATTCATTACTTAAAATTTCTTCTCATACCTGTGCATTTTATTTTTTCTTTTACTACTAAAAAAAAAAAAAAAACAAAAACAAACAAAAATGAAAAACCTATACTTGGAAAAATAAGACCTAGATTTGATCAGTAAGAATGTGTTTACCTTCTCCCCTGATCATTTTAATGTCTGTTTCTTCCTCTTCCTCATTTCCTTCCTCGCTAACCCAATGTCTTCTCTCTGAGTGACTGCAATCACTTTTTTAATCACAAATATGTGAATTGGTAAGTCATTCTGTGAGAGCATGCATTAGGCAAGGGACAAAGAGACTTTGAGAAGTCTCAGGGTCATAATACAATCTAGGAAGCAATTTTATTGCTTACTTTTTTGCCTATTAAAATATTCCCAGTTGTGAGTTGGGATAATAATTTGCAACGACTATTTTAATTAATTATTTTGTTTGGATTTTTAAAAATTACGTCTTTTGTTTTAAAAGCCCCAGGGCACTAGCAGATTGTAAAAACAAAAAAACAAACTCATTAATTAAATATTCTAAACAACCAACAATAACATTAGTAAAATGAAGAGGGGAAAATTAAGCTTTCAGGAAAACATAGTGCCCAGTAGACTAACTACCTTGTGCATTAAGATCAAGATTGAAAATTGTCAGCTTGCTTCAGATTTAATCCTGGACACCTGTGACATGCCAGGGCAGCCCCTGAAATGATGTTGGATTTCTGAGCTATTCAGCAATTCTTCAAGTCCCAAGAATGTCAAATGCTCACGTGCTACTATTTTGACAGAGTTATAGAGACCCTGAATTAACCTTATAAAGATATTCCTGTTTCTTCTTGACAGGGGTAGATTTGACATGTCCTGGTTCCCCATTATCTGCTTTCTGAGCATTTCAGGGCTATGAACTTTTTCTAACAAGCTGAAGCAGGGAGTTCTCAGAATACGTCCAAATTATTTACAGAAATATTTGCTCTTGTGGGCAGTAGGTATGATATTTCTGCCTTGCAGTCTAATATGGTATGGTGAGATTAATGATCAGGAACCCAATATGTTTTTATGTTTTTATTTATTTATTTATTTATTTATTTTTGTTCCTCTTTGGGTAACAAAATGGAGCAAGTGATAGTCTTCCATGACTGTTTCCACATGAGCTCACCTGTTTTGTGTCTCCCTAGTGTTTCTTTCTGCCTTGACTGCCACATGGTACACAGAGAGAGAAGAAAAAGGAAAAAGAAGAGAGCTGGAGCTATGGCTCAGCAGTTAAGAGCACTGGCTGCTCTTGCAGAGGACCCCAGTTTGGTTCCCAGCACCCACATGGTGCTAACAACCATCAGAAACTCCAGTTCCAGGAGATCTGATGCCTTCTTCCTACCTCTGTGGGCATTGCATGACACAGGTGCACATACATACATGCACACAGTACATTCCTACATATAAAACAATAAAAATAATAAATAAAATACATTTTTTAAAAAAGAAAGAGAACAAAGGATACTTACGATGTATTTTGATCTTGCAGTATATTAGGAGTCATAATAAGTTTTTCTTTATTGTCTCATTCGTTACCTGAAGCAGCTTTAAAACGTGGTCCACAAGTACTTTTTTATAAAGAATTTATTTTAATTGTGTGTGTGTGTGTGTGTGTGTGTGTGTGTGTGTGTGTGTGTAGGTGTAGCAGGAACATGTGGAGGTCAGAAGACGATGTTGCCCTGAAAGTGTTATAGGTCCTTGTGAGCCACCATATATGGGTGCTGGGAATGGAACTCAGTCCCTCTGCAAAAGCAGTATGGCTCTGAAGCCCTGCACCATCTGTCCAAACCTACAAAAGTTCTTTTAAAAAATATTTTATTTATTATTTTATGTGTATGAGTATATTGACTGTATATGTGTAAGTGCACCCATCTCATGCAGTGCCTATGGAGATCAGAAATAGTGTCAGATCCCCTGGAACTGGAGTTACAAATGGTTGTTATCCATTGTGTGGGTGCTGGGAAGTGAACCCAGTTCCTCTGCAAGAGCAGCCAGTGCTGTCAACCACTAAGCCATCTCTCCAGCTCCCCACAAAAGTTATATCATTGAATTAAAATTCAGAGAAGGCATGTGACCCTTCAGTGACCACACAGCTGATAAACTTCTTGGAAGGAATTTGTGCTCCATACTAAGAGACTGGAAATGCTAAACAAAATATTAAAATCGCTCTTTTCTTATTTACCACTTATTATATTACATAGGCTCTCAAACAATTAAATTATATGGATTGCTAATTGTCACTTTGAATGTCACAAGATGTAGGCAAACAACAAAAGTTCACAATTTCTTTGACAAGCCAGGTCCATCCGTTGATGGTAAACTCAGGATACATGTTCATTTAGCAGCAGCAGCCTGTAGAATCTGAGGAGAAAGGTGTGAACAGAGTTAGAAATTCACCCCCTATGCAAGGAGTGAATGCAGGCACCAGACATATCTTTGATCTGATCTATTGTACCTTGCCTCAGCTCTGTGGCTCATCAGTTACATCCAAGTATAAAACTTTCAAAGAACAAAATAATAAAAATAGTGGCCAATAATTGAATGTTTATTTTGCTTTATTATTTATCTATTTATATTCTTTCTTATTTATTTATTTATAGTTTAAGTGAATGAATGTTTTCCCTGCATTTACATGCAACACAAGTATGTAATGCCTGCAGAGGCCAGAAGAGGGTGTCAGATCTCCTGGAACTGGAGTTCTGAATGGTTGTTGGCTGCCAGGTGTGTGCTGGGAACTAAACCTGGGTCCTCTGCAAGAACAGCCTCTGTTACAATAAGATATATAACAATTTGCCATCTAGGTAGGATGTCATATACCTTCTATAGCCTAACTTTCCCATAGGGCATCAGGTTGAAGAGTGTTTTGCTCTGTAATTAAGACCATGTTTGAAGTTGGAAAGAAACTACCAATTCAAGTAGGCCAGCTAAGGGATAAGTGCACACAGATGATCCACTTTAACTGACCTGGTGCCAAAAACCAGACTTACATTTTTAAACATTGAAATTGTTATCCAATTATTATTATCACCACATAAAATCCAGCAAATAAGATTAACATTTATCTATCTAATAATGCTATATATATATATATATATAAAGTTTACTTATTTTTATTTTATGTGTGTGTCTATATAGATGAATGTGCACCATACATAGGCCAGTGCCTGCAGAGGCCAGAGAGAGCATTGTACCCTTTGGAGCTACAGTTGTGGGTGGTTGTAAGCTGCCATGTGGATGCTTGGAACTGAACTCGGGTCCTCTGCAAACCCAGCCAGTGCTCTCAAATTCTGAAATAGCTATTCGACCCCTAATATTTTAAAAATATTACAAAATTATTTAAGACTGTCTCATGCAGTGCCTTAAGCTCACTTTGTAGCCAAAGATGACCTTGAACTCTTGATTCATTTCTTCCAGTTCCCAAATGCTAGGGTTACAGGCGCTGTACTCCATTCCTGACTTAAAACTTACTTTAAAATTTTTATTTTTTTTATTTTTGTATATGAGTGTATTGCCTGCATATGTGTAAGTGTACCTGTGTCATGCAGTGCCTATGGAGGTCAGAAGGGGGCGTTGGATCCCCTGGAACTAGATTTACAAACAATTGTTAGGTGCCATGTGGGTGCTGGGAACCAAACCTGTGTCCTCTGCAAAAGCAGCCAGTGCTCTTAACTGCTAAGCCACATCTCCAGCCCCTTAAAAGTTATTTTTAAGAAAGTGAATACTTATACATTATAATTATGGAAAAAATTATGATTTACTCAATAACCCTCACAGCTAATAGTAAATAGCAGTACTAGCTTTTTATCTTACTTTCTTAACTCAGCATTCTTTTGTACACGATCCTTTTCAATTAATGTTCTCACATGAACTTAGTTACTGTGCTGGATGGCTTTGGTGTCAACTTGACACACCTGGGTTGAGGGAGCCTCAATTGGGGAATTGCCTCTATTGGGCTGGCCTGTGGCCATGTCTGAAGGGCATCTTCTTGATGAGTGATGTGGGAGGGCCCAGCCCACTGTGGGTGGTGCCACCCCTGGGCAGGTGGGCCTGTATTGCATAAGAAAGCAGGCTGAGCAGTGGCCAAGGGAGCAAGCCTGTAAGCAGCGTTCCTCCATGGCCCGTGCTCCAGCTCCTGCCTCCAGGTTCCTGCCCTGAGTTCCTACCTTGGGCTCCCTGATGAACTACGTGCGACCTGGGAGATGTAAGACAAATAAACCCTTTCCTCCCCAAGTTGGTACTGGTTAGAGTGTTTTGTCACAGCAATGAAGAACAAACTAAGACAGTTACCTATCACAGCATAACTTACTGCCTCAAAACTCAGTATCATAAACAATAAAGAATGCTTTTCAAACTGTAGTCAGGAATCCTTACCAGTAGGCTGGTATGACTCACCATTGCTCATGAAGCTGTAGTGGAGACTTGAGCGAAGACTGCAGTCATCTGGCAAACTTTTCAGACAAGTGGATGGCCCACTGACAGAGCAGTTGGCAGGAAGCCTCCATTCCTACAACCTCCCTGGGTTTGCAAGGCACTCAAGGGTCCTCATGGTTTGGCACCTGACTTCCCTCAGAGAGTTACTACAGAGTGCAGAGATGGAAGTCACTGTTTCCTTCCAGACACAGCTCAGAAGTCACATTCCATCATTTGGGTCTGGTCCTTTTGGTTATAAAAATATGCCTTCTCTCACACGGGACTGGCTCATACAACAGTGTGAATATTTAGACACAGAGATCTTGGTGGCCCTACTTGGAGGATGGCGTGTATAGTTTTATTAGCTTTTAAAACATAATTCACTATGGTGATAGTAAGGGCTGTATTTATTTTCCAGGAAATGGCTTCTCCATTCAGTCTACAGCTAAACTCTTAGGTAGCTGAATTCATGTCATTCGTAGGTCAAGGAACCCTCAGATCTTGCTGGCAGACCCCTTTCCCTAAAGAACTCTGAGAATTATTTTTAGTAGCTTGTATTTTTGCCTGCACTGCATTTCTCCTATTGTTCCACAGAAATACCATATCGTCCAAGTATTATTCCGATGGGCCACAAAAGAGGATATAAGATGGTTCTTGTCCCAAGGGATTTTTGCAAGATAACACATCTTTGTGCAGTATTTAGGAGACAAAAAAATGGAAAAAAAAAAAAAAAAAACTAAACAAAATTCTTTCCTCTTCACTCTAACCTCCGCAAAACCAGAGTAATAAATTCAAAATGGAGATGACTGTGCTTGTAAAACTAAACTAATATCTGTATGTGGGTGTCCTCTGGAAGTGTTCAGTAAAATCACAAATGATACCCAAATAATGTGTCAATGTGGATTGATACTTGTTTTTGGAAAAGGGAACATCTCATCATTTTGTTGCTTGACAATCCTGGAGGACATTTGGGATGATGAGGATGTGGATAGAATAACAGAAAGATTTATAAACATGGCAATTGGGAAATATTTCCCCCTTAAATTAGATCACTTGCTTCTTGGCACACCACTGGGTAACCCCTATGCACATGGAGGAAGAAACAGACATCACAATATCTGACATGGATCTGTCCAATTCAAGTCAAAAGCTGTTGCATAGGTTAAGAGCTATAAAATCTGAAAAGGTGGCACAATGGTTAAGAGCAATTATTCTTCCTACAGAGGACCAAGGTTCAGTTCCCAGCACCAAGATGACAGTTTAAAACCAATTGTAATTCCAGTTCCAGGGGATTTGATCCCTTATTGTGTCTTCCATGGGCTTCTGTATACAAATGGTATATATAAACTCATGCTCAGGCTCACACACTTACATAAATAAATGCAGGCTCACACACTTATATAAATAAAAGGTTTAAAAAAAGTATGTGTGCGTGTGTGTGTGTGTGTGTGTGTGTGTGTGTATTTAAGAGCCATAAATATTTGGATTTACTTTTGCATAGACACCTAAGGAGACATGGTCTTCAGAGCCAATGAGAAAAGAATTTACATTATTCATTGTAACTTGAGAAGGCTAAATTGGAGGTAGGAATCTCATAAACAGCGTTGTAGGGTAGTGTCCCCAATCCTAGGGCGAGAGCCTTGGTAAGTGAGTCTTTGAGATCCTGAACTGTCAATTCTGTTCTTTGTTATTAGAATGTTAATGTATTAGTTACTTTTCTGTTGCTGTGATATCATGACCAAAAACAACTTGAGGAAAAAATAGTTCATTTTAGTTAAAAATCCTGAGGGAGAGTCCTTAATGGCAGGGAAGGCATGTCTAGAACAGGAGGCAGAGAGGACACATTTCACCCACACACAGGAAGCAAAGATAGTGGGAAGTGGGGCCAGGCTCCAAACCTTCAAAGCCCACCTCCAGTGGCCCTCTCTCTTCAGCAAGGCTTCACTTTCTGAAGGTTCCATGACCTCCCTAAACAGTGCCACCAACTAGGGACCAAGTGTTTGAATACCTGAGCCTATGGGGACATTTTATATTTAAACCACCCTAGCTGATACAATAACCATGACAACAGACACTCAATAGAGATCCTGCAAGGGTTGTCATGCCAGGATCGCAGAGAAGCCAGTGGACATATCATGTCACTGAAAATCTAGAGGCAACTCAGGGACCATGCAGATCACCATTTTGCTTTAAGTTTTCTACATCTGATTTTAATTTTTTTCAGGTTTTTTACAGGGACCTGGCAAAATGCTGTTTCCTGAAGTGACGATGTGGAAGCATAGATTGCAAACACTAACATAATCAGCCATACGGTGGGCACTGCTGTGATTGCTTGATATTCCAAGTCTCATTTAATATGCCAAAGCTTCATGATATATTTCCCCATTTTACAGATGAAAAACTGAAGCATAACTATACAAAATTGCCCAGCTTTTCTAAAGCTAGTAAAGAATAGGTCTGGGATTCAAAAGATGGGAGAGTCTGGGTCCAGACTTCAGGTTCTTAAGATTTCTTGAAGACTACATCCCAATTACAGAAAAAGGGACACTAGACACTAGAGGAGCATGTGGAGATCATAGGACCTAATTCAAGAGATGACAGGCAAACTGTTCATCACGGATATTTGTAAGTGTCTTGCACTCATGCCTGGTATATTGGTGCATACAGGTAATCCCAGAAACTCAGGACGTTGAGACAGGAAGACCACAAGTTGCTGGCCAACCTGAGTTAAGCATATAGTACTAATTCTAGTTCTAGTCCAGTTTTGGGGCTGGAGAGCTGGCTCAGTGGTTAAGAGCACTGACTGGAACTTGCAGAGGACTTGGGTTTGGTTCCCAGCACCCACATGGTGGCGAACATCCATCTGTAACTCCAGTTCCAAGGGCATCCAACACTCTCATCTGACCTCTACAGGCATTGGAGGACAAGAAGGGAATTAAATATATGCGGGCAATACACTTGCATACATGCAGGCAATATACTCATACACATTTAAAAAAAAATAAGTATTTTAGATGACTTTAAAACTACAAAGAAATAGCTTTCCCTTCCTATATTTGGATGTTTAAGAAGCATTTGGGAAGGACAGTGCATATTTTCAGCCAGTAGTGTTAGAGAGACCGGCATCTTGTGGTGTGGGTGCTCTTTGCTGCCCTTCCCATCACCCATCCGCTTCTGTATCCCCAAACATGGTAACAGCAGATGGTTTGCTCCAAAATTAAAGAAACCATAAATAGTTCATTATTTTAAATATTGTATCCTTCTGCACAAAGTCACTAATTCAAGGATGAATGACTTTTTGTTTTTGTCCCAGCATCCTAAGGAAATCTCAGTACTAAACAGTACTTGGGTTTGTCTTCCCCAGAGTCTGAACTTGCAAATGAGGGCAAATATACAGGTCATTACATTTAAGAGAAGACCGATCTCTTATCAGCATCAGAAGAAAAATTGGAAACTAAAAGCTCATAAAAATGCTAATGATCGTATCTTTCCCAAATGCCCTGGTTCAGTACGAAGTTTCTTTTTGATAACGCCATGTAGTCTTCTCCTCCCTCTCGCTTGTTAATCTCCAGTGCTGTGTGAACTTGGAGCAAATGGCATAAATCTATAAAAAGATGCTAGGCATTCTCCTCCAAATAGAATGCCTGGATAATACTGTGATTGTTGGGCTACGAGCATGCTCCGCTCCTTAGCAGTGAGCTCAGATGTGAATGCGCATCTGTCAGGCTCCTGACTTGGCCCCATGTCTCAGCTGCAGTGCCTGGAGCTTGCTGGTCATGTGCTGCAGAGCGGGGATCCCACCCTTTGCTCCCCATCAACGTTTATTCTTCAGCCCAACAGTGTCCTTTGAAGCAGGGAGAACTGTTTTTCCTATCTGTGAATCTGTGGGCACTCCTGTAGCATGTTTTGGTTTGCTTAGGCGAATACACAGCACCTTGTGTACATTAAAAGTTTATAACGTTTATTCTTCAGCCCAACAGTGTCCTTTGAAGCAGGGAGAATTGTTTTTCCTATCTGTGAATCTGTGGGCACTCCTGTAGCATAAGTTTTGGTTTGCTTAGGCGAATACACAGCACCTTGTGTACATTAAAAGTTTAAGGCTTTGTGATTTACACACATAGTCTAGTTCTACACCTTATCTGAGTTAAGAAGTCCTTTCTGATTTGAAAACTATAGTGTAAAGTAGTCAAGGGCCTGGTGGCGCATGCCTTTAATCTCTGCACTCTGGAAGCAGAGGCAGGCGGTTCTAGGTGAGGTGGAGGTCAGCTTGGACCACATAGCAAGTTTTAGGCCAGCTGGGGTTATGAGCAGACCCTGTACTTGTTGAATCTTAGCCACAAGCTCTTCCCCTAGATAACATCTATTTCCATAGTCCATGCTACAGACAAAATGACAAATCCACAGTAGCCCCAACTGTCCTGGAACTCACTATGTAGACCAGGCTGGCCTTGACCTCAGATAAATCCACCTGCCTCTGCCACCCGAGTGCTGGGATTAAAGGCGTGTGCCACCATGCCCAGCTAGTTAACTTATTTTTAAGCATAATTTCCCACAGGCGTCATCTAATGATGAGGATGACCAGATCTAGTTCCAATCCAGGTCACAAAATGAACTACCCAGATACAAATAATGTAAGCTCCCATTTAAATGTGTTTGAAATGCTTTTATCTATAAATTAGAATGAAAACAGTAATTAGTTAAGTATACCTTTAAAATTTGTGAAAAATTATTAAAAATTGTGAAAATATGACAGAAAACATATGCATGTCAGAATAGATATTTGCTTACAAAACTGAGTGGAGAATTTTAATTTCATAGTTTTGGCTTTGTTAAAGTTTTGTTTTATAGAGGACTGACTGCAAAATCGCATAACGAATGCCTGGAAATACTCTGTGTGGATTAGCTGTGTAGTTCCACAAGATCATTTGAGATCCTGTCCTGATTTCTCCCAACAACAGGCTGTGCTGCGGATATGTAAGAGGAAATAAGCCCTTTCCTTCCCTGAAGTTTATTTCTGTCCGTATTTCATCATAGAAACCTGTAACAAACCAAAACAAGGTATTGAGTAAAACTTGGTAAGTCCCTAAGATTAAATATACCAAAAATTACCGTAACTAGAATTTATTAGCAGTGATAGCCATGATGTTGTTTGATGTGGCCAACACAACATTCTGCACAGGCTGATTCCTTCTGTCCTTTTACTGTCGATGACCTTCTTGACCTAAATTTTTGACATTTATCTGTTCTTTCTTAAAGACTTTGTTCACCTCCTTTCTTGAGCTACACAAAGTACAGCTTGTGTGCTTCCTCCAGCACTGACCCAATTTCATATATCGGGAAGACAGCTGTAGACTTGAAAAAGAGAGGTAGCACGAATTATTTTCATCTGAACACCTGTTATGACTTAGGCATGTGTTGGATAGCCTTATGTTCGGATGCAGGTGGTCTTACTTAAGAATCTTGCCTAGATCTAAGGCTGCCAGCAAAGTGACACAATGTCACTGGACCATCTTGAAGTGCATCCTCCAGTTCCCCAAGAAGTTGCTTGCTTACAACTTGATTGCAAACTTAAGAGAGAACCTGAGTCAGAACCAGGATGTTGAGCAAAGGACTCCTGACCCACAGACATTTTCAGAAAACAGCATTATTTTAGGGCAACTGAGTTTTGAAGAATTTTGTTATGCAAAATAGATCACACACACACACACACACACACACACACACACACACACACACACACACCAGTATCCAGATGCTAAGTGTTAATTGAATGGAGTATGGAACAAACAGAGCACCCTCAGTATCATTTTCCCACCATCAATTACATGCTGAAAATTAGAGAGGAAGGTCCCCATCAAGTTACTGCTGGTGTTTACCGGTAGCTGTCTTCACAGTGTGTCTGATGATCTCTCACTCTGGTCACCCATGAAGCACTTGCCTCAGTGTACTGGGATGGTCTATGTGATCAGTGCAGTGTGATAGAAGTCTAGGCATGTCACTTCTGAGTCAGGCCATGCAGACCCTACTGCATGCATTTTAATCTCTCTCTTTCCAAATCACTTCCCCCCTCCGCCCTTTGGGCAAACAAATGCCTTTGATGAGCAGCCAGACACAGGGCCATATGCTTACAGAATCATGCAAGTGAGTGTGGAAGCCATTCTCTTGGTCTTTAGATCCTAGGATTCCCACATCCCCCATTACAACATGAGGAGGCCCTGTCAGAGGCACACAGCATGAGATCACAGATAATGCTTTAAGGTGTTAAATGTCAGGCATTTTTTTTTAGAGAGCAATAGATAATTCCTAGGTTTACAGTAGCTACTGAATACAAAGATGATAGTAAGAATATGGAAAAGAGGGTTGATTCTAGAAGCCAGCAAGACAGTGTTTTAGTATCCACCAGCAAAATGTGATGGGTTCAGGGTGATAATAGGTACACTAGGGACAGTCACAGGTCTGGCTTTGTGTCCCACAACAGAAGCAAAACATGAGAGCTGCAAGTTAGCCTCTGTGAGTGCTCTGCTGCCGTAAAGCACCCTGACAAAGTAATTTAGGAGAAGTTACAGTCCATCATAGCAAGAAAGTCAAGGTAAATAATAGGTACACTAGGGACAGTCACAGATCTGGCTTTGTGTCCCACAACAGAAGCGAAACATGAGAGCTGCAAGTTAGCCTCTGTGAGTGCTTTGCTGCCGTAAAGCACCCTGACACAAAGTAATTTAGGAGAAGTTACAGTCCATCATAGCAAGAAAGTCAAGGTACCGGGAATTCTGAACAGCTGGTCACATCACAGCCACAGTCAGGAGCAGAGGGAAAGGAATGTGTGCAAAGTTCCCTGTCAGCCTGGTGTCTCTACTCTTAACTAGTCTGGCATCCAAACCTAGGCAATGGTGCTACCCACAGTAGGCCAGGTCTCCCTGCATCAATCAACATAGTCAGGACAGGCCCCCACAGACACACTCACAGGCTGACCTGATCTAGACAATATCTCATTCAGACTCTCTTCCTTGGTGATTCTAGATTGTGTCAAGATGACAATGGAAACCAATTCTTAAAACATGACAACTCCAAACACTTCTACACAGGAATTTTATGTTCTGGTTTTTCCAAATGAAGGAAACAAGTAATCAAACCTCAGTAACTCTGAGATCATTTTGGTATCAAGTGGCTGGTCTAACAATTCAGACCCTTTCATTTTAAAGAGTACATTCTTAAGTTCATACAGTTTTTAGCCTCTGGTTATTGTTAGTATTGACTAAGTACAATATATGCCGTGCCATTTTGTATCTCTATTTCTGCCTCAACAGTAGCAGTACAGGTCTCTAACCCTACAACCCCCTGTGAGGTAGGTATTACTTCCATAAATAAATAAATGGAAAGGGCTTTTTAAGAGCGCAAATATTAATGTGGGAAAAGAAATAATTTTAAGACTTCATTTCATTCCTCAGATGATCCCCTAAGAATACCTTCCAGTTACATATTTTTATTTCTTCCAATATAGATTCTCATGCTGCTGTTAATAGGTTTATCAGGAGGATAACTTCCTTTTCTAAATCATCCACTCCTCTCTTCCCTCGCATTAGTTGGAGTAATGAAACTTCGCCTGTGTGCCCTCTTTGTAAAGATAAATTTGAAAGAAGAAAGCCGAGCTTCTAAATATGTCTGGGACTGTTTAGTGAGACTCTGGAAAGAAGCCCTGCCCTGGTGTCACAGTACTGGGGAGATGTTCTGAACACCAGGGGACTGATGATCAGCATTGAACTAGATAAGGAAAATAAGACAGAGACCACCAGATGGGTTCAGGTGTGGTTGGTTATTGCTGTAACTGCGGGAAGAGATGTGGAGCTTAATTAAGAGGAGCATCTTAAAGGACAGAGATTAACCGTATCTTTTATCTCATTAAATTTTTCTAAGAACTCTACCTCTATTGGAAGCAGATATTTGGCAGAGACCTACACATGCTGAAGTTAAAAGAGATGTGAGGTTACAAACATCCCCGTTTTAACTTTATGAGAGGCCGCTTCAGATTCCTCTAAAAGCACAGATATTGCTTTGTGATAAAACACACACACATTTCTCATCCTTCCCTCTTTTCCTCTCTTAAATTTAGAAATACTTGGCTCTATTCTCTCCGTGTATACAAAGTAGAGCCTCACAAATTATCAACACCTGGTGTTCATTTTCTCTTGGCTCTGATCAAATAGGAAATTTGACTCTGAATAGTGAATAGATCAGCCTTCTCCTGCCTGTCTCCAACATTTACTTAGTATTAACCCATTTTCCTTAATTTAAGTGTCCAAGAATTAGATAGAGTAGCAAGAAAGTTTCCTTCTCTAAAGTAAAAAGTGGCCTGTCATTTTCAAAAAAACCCTCTTTTGATGTGGATAGTGGGTCTCTGTGGTCTTGAACTTTAGCACCATAAGAAGCATATGCAAAGACGGCAAAATCCAATGGCATGAGAATTCACAGCAGCAATGTTCCCATGTCCAGGCTTCAACATAATCAATATTATCTCTGATTTATGTGTCAATTAAATTTCTGGTTAGTAAAACATTCTTGGCTGTAATCAAATGAGTCTTGCCATCTTTACTGTTGATTTTGGTCCCAAGCTCACCAAATAGTGTGTGTGCCTCTGTGTGTGTGTGTGTGTGTGTGTGTGTGTGTGTGTGTG
>NW_008360332.1:3923041-3987206 GCF_000622305.1 Nannospalax galili
TGAGTCAATATTTGCTGGCAGGTACCTGAACCATGAGCACCACTGATGTCATCAAGACATAAAGTTGGCTGAAAACTCCAACATCCTGATGTCTCAGTGTAAACATACTTGGGCTAGTTTAAGAGAAAAATTCTGCCCCACTTAAGGAAGTGGAAAATTAGTTCAAGAATTAATAGGACTGTTAAAGAGTGTATCAAGGTCACCTGAGGTCAAGATATAAACAGAAATGATTACCACATCCCCGAATGGGGATGATGCTCCTGGCATCCGGTTACTATTAGTAGCTGGCATACAACTTAATCTTTCATCTCTGAGCTTTCCTTAACATTCTCATGGCATGCTGCCTGCTCCTCTGTCTACCTCCATGAGAGTTGATCACATTCAGAGGTCATCCTGCTACCATGGTCTGCAGCGCCGTAGAACCCAGAAGTGCAAATTTCAAGAATTTGTCATAGACCTACCACTGGCCTCCTCTTCCGTTTCACAGCCTGGATAAACTCTCTTTAAATTGACTGAACTGCTATAATAGGACTTAAAATTAGCATCAGCCTTAAAGTTATTATGACACTTAAGTTGATCTTTTTCTGTGATACCTTCATATTTCTTCACACCCTTTCCTTGTGTGGTAGTGTTGTCTGGCACAGGCCTGAATCTACTTCAAGGATGATGAGCTACATTGCATATCACTCATCTTCACATCTTACCTCGAAACTATCCGAGAATTGTATACGAAAAATATGCTAGAGCCATTCACATGATGCTAGATTAATGAGCTTTACCACTGTAAAGCAGGAATCACTCTAGTCACAGGGCATCAGTGTAAACAAAATAAGCTTAAATCAAAAGAGAAAAGCAAAATAGAAAATAGCTAGGAAGGATCCCAGGATGAAGCTCAGTTGATAGAGAATTTGCCTGGCGTGCTCATGCCATGGGCTCCATCTCAGCACCTTGGTGTAGTGCACTTGCCTATAACCCCAACACTCAGGAGGTAGAGATAAGAGGATCAAGAGTTCAAAGTCACCCATGGCTACATAGTGAGTTAGAGGTCAGTCTGCAACACAAGAGAACTTGCTTCAAAAAAAAAAAAAAAGCAAATAAAAACCATCTAGTATGGACATGGAACTCTTTTATTTTTGTTGTTCCAACACATCCCACTGAACATATTGTTTACAAATAAATTTGACAATGATGTAGAATTGGGGGGGGGCACATGATATATTGATATATAGGTAATCTTACACAGGAATTACTAAATTCCAAGTACTGTTGTAAGTACCTTACCAACGTTAATTCTCAGGCCTGGCTGAGGGAAGAGCTATAGTCATTGTTAAAGTGAACACCTGGAGACATGGAGTAGTTGGAGGACATGAAGTTGCATTCTAGAGTCAGGAATTAGATCATCATTCCATTCATACTGGAAATAAAACAGACATGGAGCATCAACATCCTCTGTTCTGCTCACCAACGTCCTTGTTGTAAGGAGTCAGCAGTCATTATGCCCTATCTATCATTTAGAAAGCACAAGGACAGAACAGCACAAGGAAAGGAAAATACCACTTCCCATAGAGCATTTTCTTCTAAATAAGCATAAATATAAGTTTCCAAAATATTCTTCCTTCTATGTTGTTCTAAGGAAGAATTCTGGGAGATGGCTCAGGAGAACAGTTGGAAACACATTTACTCATAGATGACTAAGAATTTAACTTCATTATGCAGTTTTTTTTTTTTCCAGGGGAGACTGTGAACACAGTTCCCCAGTACCACAGATTATGCAGTCGAGTTTCCCCGCGTTTGGGGAAATCATAGGGGTCAGCACATCCCAAGTGCAATGGATGAAGCTCGACCTGGGAAAACCGCTTTTCTGAATATGGAGTCCCTCCTGCCAGGTAAGTATCCATTATGCAGGTTTTTAAAAATCTATAATTATTTAAACGTCCTTTTGTCCTATAACTATAAAGGGCAATGTTTGGAATAGACTAAGTAAGTAATATCATTTCAAGGAATGGAACTTAAGAGTGAAGGCACATTTGAATGAGCTAACACTTTTTTAGCTTCTAAAGTTTCTCTGATAGTTTCTCAGAGAGAGAGAGAGAGAGAGAGAGAGAGAGAGAGAGAGAGAGAGAGAGAGAGAATGAATTTACATTTACCAACACATAAACAACAAATCTTCAGATAGGACATTTAGGTCTAATCAAAACTGGTTCTGGGAAGCGACCGCGAATCTGGCTATGGATTCAGGCCAAACAGCTTTGATTGTATTTTCAGTGTGTCCTCATTGTTTGGAAGGTGAGCAAAAGTTAATTAAGCATTAGATCCATTTGCTTGGCTGTAGGTCTGTTTATGGTGCTCCAGCTGGATAGCACATTGTTTAGTGAGCACTTTCTTTGCATCCCTAAATCAATGTGTCTGTCTGACAAAACTTGATGATTTACCTGCTGTCGTTAATGCATTGAAAGGTCACATAAGCATCACATGAAGTATGCTTCTGGAGAAAACTGATCCTCTCTACACAATGTCACATTGGTAGAGGAGCTCGTAAGAGCATCCCTTCATTTTGCACAGCATCTGGCATCCACTCCAACTGGCCACTGGATGCCATATTTACTGGAAGAATTCTGTTGTATTATCAAGTGATTTCATCACTCCATTACGATTTAGGCAACAAAGATTTTCTAAGGCTGGATAAACAAAGGTAGACCTTTAAAACTGATTTCAAAACTTATCACTTTAAAAGTAAAATGAATAACACTCACCTATTCAAGATTGTTTTAGGCACGGAGTACAGATAGTGATCAATGGATTATTGAACAGAAATTGTTGTTTCAAAACCAGTTTTTAAACCATACTAGAAAATGCAGATTGTGAGAGTATTTGTATTTTCTAAATATTTAATAATTACAATGTTGTAGTAGATATTTTATATGTACTGTATTGTTGATCTGATATACATATGTATGATTTTATTGTTTTATATGATCATTTTATAGGTAGTTTTATCTTTACAGGTAACAGAACTGGTAGCCCATAAAGTTGGGCAACGTTTTCATAACGTCAGGGCCATCAGCCTATGACTGTGTATACTACATTAATTTCCATTACAGTCATAGACAGAAATTATATTTCTCCCAGAGTGTTCCTTTGAATCGAGCACAAAGTAACACTTGTTGATTCTTTTTTGTATTTTCATAGAACTGTTTTCCTCAGTGAATTTCCTCCTCAGTCACCGATCCCCATTAAGCCTTAAAAATTTGCACTTGAATTTCTCGACTTTCTTTAGCATCAAAAATTTGCTTATCATATTCCATTTTCCAGGAAAGGTTTCCATTCCTATGCAGAGGCCCAGAGCACTGGAGAATAGATTCTGGGTTACAGTGAATAGGATTCTGTTCATCATTATGTTGGCATTTAGAAGTCAGAGCCTTATATCTTCCCTTTAATACCGTGCATGTAAATTGCACCATTTCCTGCCATGCGAAGGACAGAACTGAAATGATTTCTTGGAACTTAACCTGGCTTCTGGGGCTCCCAGGTCCAAAGCTTAGCCTAATAAGGGGATAATTAACTTTAGATCAACCCCCCTTTTGCAGTTCAAAAGACAGTTATCAAGTTCTATTGATTTTTTTCCATACCACTTTTACTGGGCTTTATTCACCCTAAAACTTTTTTTTAGGATTCATAAAGGTGCCAGAATTCTCTTTCTTTTCTATCAGACCTTATTTTTTTCCCAAATGATCTTCAGGAGAATGATAAAACTGGCCTCAGTTTCTGAGGACTTGCCAACATTTTTTAGAAGGAATGTGATCGTCTAGGTTACAATCATTTCCACATGTCTTAGCTCTGAAGCTGAAGGGAAGAGGTGCCAATCCCCGTTGCCTTATCTTAATATCCAGTGAACCCGGGAGGCTGCAGACAAATTTGCTTTAGACGTGGGCACTCTCATACAACACAGCAATTTCTCAGTCCCTTTATCACACTCACTCAGAGGTATCACATTGATAGCCAGCACAGCTGTTTTATGCTCCACTCTGGCTCTGCCTTTGACATTCAAATACCCCAAAAGCCATTTGAGCTTTGTAGCCACCCCCCCATCCCAGTTCATTGGCAGATAATGTCCCTGTGATCCTATACCTAATTCTTACCGTGTTTAATTTTCAGGATTCTGTTCTCATCTTTAAGGAAAATAAGATGAATAATACTATCTATTTGTTTAATCAACAGACACATCCCCTCTCCCCACAGTCTCAGGGCCCAGCTTCTATTATAGCTGTGGAGTTGCTTTCCTTGCATGTTCTGACAGCCAAGAATATAGTCATCATTCACTTTTGCCTTTTGAGGATGCACAGAAGAAAGACTAAAGGACGTTGAATAAAATGATATACTTTACAAGGCAAATTTTATTCAGTGCATAATAAATTTTGTTGAGGTCACAACAAAGTTTGTGATTCCATCAGAACACTCATAATCTTTCATCTCAGTTCTTAAAGCATATCGGAGTGTGTCAAAGTTGGGAAACTATAGCTTTACTCAAACAAACCAGCTTATGTTTCTTCTCTGTCCCTTGTCATGGTGATATTGCATGCACGTCCAGAGCTTAGTGCCTTGCAAAATGCTTCTCTTCTCATGAATGTGGCTATAAAAAAGAATTTATTTTTCAGAATAGATCATAAACTCATTTGGTAGTTTCTCTGTGATTTAAATTAGCGCCTTTACATAATTATTAGACCCTGTTTTACATAATTCCTCCTTTGCTATACGGAATCTGTATATGCCTTAATGTTACGGACTTCATCAAGGTGATGCTGCTCAAATGCATCCACTGAAGATTGTTCTGTAGAAGATGATCATCACTGCAGAAAAAAACACACATTCCCAGTTCATCGCAACAGAAGCTGCTTGTCTTAAGGAAAGAGGAAACTCATTTATCCTAAAGTAGGGTGACTGCTAAGATGCTAAGATACTCTCTGCCTGGATGAAAACAGTAAATTGCTGAGGCTTCTGGGAAGTGGTGTGGTTTGAATCTGCCTAGGAGGGGGTTATAACCTTGGTCTAGTATTGATGGTTGTCATTGATTACCATCTGCCTTGGGTCCAAGCTCATGGACGAGCTCTTTCTTGACAGGAAAAGTACAAATTCATTGATCTGTGGTAAAGTGGAGGACAGAGTACACATAGTGAGTGTGGGGTTACTCAGGGAGTTGGGGGTGGATATTGGGAGTGTAGAGGTGGTTGTAGCAACGGAAAAGGGGCTGTACTAGTTAATTTTCTGTTGTTGTGAGAAACTACCTTCATAAAAAGCAAGTTAGGGAAGAAAGGGTTTATTTTGGTTTGCATTTCCAGAAAGAATCAAATTCATGGTGGATTGGAGGGCGTACTAGCACCATGAGCATGGGGCCAATGGCATTCAAGGAGGAGGGTGGTCATATTTCACCCCCACACAGAAAGCACAGAGAAGGGGAACAGGAAGTAGGGCCAGGCTGTAAAATCTCAAAGCTCATCCTCCAATGACAAACTTCCCTCCGCAGGGCTCTAATTCCTAAAGGTTCCATAACCTTCCCAAACAGCATCACCAGCTGGAGACCAAGTGTTCAAACGTGTAAGCCTCTTGGGTGTGTGTGTGTGTGTAGGGGCATTTCACATTCAAACCACAGTGGGGACTAAAGGAATGGGAAAGGTAAAAATTGCCCAGCAAGGAACATAAGATAGTTTAAGCACAAGAAACCTAACATAGTTTAAGCATATTAACTGTCAAAGACAGTCTCTAATGAGGCTCTGTATGCTATCAATACTATTTGTTTGGTGTTAACTTTAGTTTAGGAACCTTAGATTACCAAATTCACAAAAACATTATATTAATACAAAGGATGATTTAATTATTTGAGAATTCCATCACACAGAGACGCTCACTCAGTCATAACGACTTACCCATTTTCTTCATGGGTATTTATCTGAAAAAGAAAGACTATTCTTCCTTCCTCCTTCCTTCCTCCCCCTTCTCCCCCTTCTTCACCCCTTTCCACTCCATCTCCCCCCTCTCTCCTTCCCTCTCCCTTGTCTTCTTTTTCTCTCTTTTAAAAACTTGTTCTTCAACAGTTTCCTACATGCATATAATGCATGTTGGTCACACTCATCATCCCCTGTCCTCTCACCTATTACCTGTCCTCTGACCAAGTCACCATTCCCATTTTATGCATTTTTAATTTATTTTCATTTTTAATTTGTGACTCACTGGGTTTACCCAGAGTCATTCTCATGGGTATGGATTTAGAGCTGTCCTCAGAATTCATGACTGACTCACTACTGGCTATGACAGCACTGAAGAGAGTAACCTCCTTTTCCCCAGCAACCCTCAAGTGTCACCAGCTTCTTGGGCAGGATCCCATGAGCCCTCCCCAATGATGTGTGATGACGATTAATAATTATGGACTTGGAGTGGAAATCTGTGTCCCATGTGCATTCCCTACCAGGCAACTCTCCAGTGGAAGCCAGCAGACAATCAGATCGCCTCACATGTATGGATCTAAAATGGCTGTATGGATTAAATCTGTACTAACATCAGCCACACACATTGTAGACTAGTACATTCATCAACACAATCCAGGCAGCCTTAGACAGGTACTACCTCTAGTTGTCTTGCTGATTTGTTTATCTGAGGCTTGACTGGATGTCATCCAAATGGAAGAGGTGATCACATATACTAGAAATTTTCCAGATCTGAAGGCTGTTTTCTCTCTTTGAGATAACTGTATCTAGTTTTATTTTATCTAGGAAACATCTTACTTGCTTACCTTCTAACTTCCAAATGAAAGTCTTTCTGGAATAATCATGATCTTGTTTTAAAGGATATATGGCAATAATCAAAAGAACAACAAAATGTATGTGGATTCCAAGGGTCGTAACCTGGCAAAATCACCCACTTGAGTGGGGGACATTGGAAGCGAAAATGTTATTTCCAGAAAAAGATAATATAGTCAAGAGTTTAGGGGCTGGAAACATGGCTCAGAGGTTAAGAGCACTGGTTGTTCTTGCCAAAGACTGAAGTTTGAATCTCAGCACCAACATGGTAGCTAGCAACAATGAGTAACTCCAGGTCCAGGAGATCTGATTCCCTCTTCTGATCTCAGCAGGCACTGCATGACATGGGTGCACTTACACACATGCAGGCATAACACTTATACACATAATTTTTTTAAAGTAAATTTACAAAAAAGAAATATATTCAAGAGTTTAATCTGTTGAGTTGGAAGTGGTCCTAGGATACCTACAGTATAGAATTGCAGAGGAAAGTTGGGATAATCTCTGAAAAGACACTTTCTTTAGGGAAGTAAAGAATTCTGTTCATGTTTTCTCCAGTTTTTGAGTTCGTTGGCTCATGTGTAATGCCAGAAAGATCAAAGTCAGTGATATTTATCTTCAAATGATTTGCACAAAGGTTATTGCTTAATTCAGCATGGGGGATAGACACCTAGTGGGGGAATGTTGACTCAAGTGATTACCCAAAGCACCTGTGATCCATGGATAAGTTGGTCTCATTTGCATAGTGTTTAAAAATTTTCATTGGCTTTCTTTATATAAGGCATCTGCCTTGCAGATTGACGCTGTCCCTTTCTAGTTTATATTCTTCTATCTGAGGTTTATTTTAATCTTTTTGGTAATATTGAGAATTGAACCCAGGATCTTGTATACACCAGGCAAATACTCTAGTACTGGGCTACATTTCCAGCCCATATATTATTCATTTTTTGTAACTGTCTGGCTCTTTGTAGAGGTTAAAGCATGGGACTGTGGGGACATGAAAACAGGAAAAAAACAATTCCTTGAACACGTATTCTTAACAGAAAAAAAACAAAAAAACAAAAAAAAAAAAACAACCAGGATCTGAAGACAGTGATAGAAAATCCTGAGGATGACCAGATGGACATTTTCTATCAGATCCGAAGGAACAAAGGCGATGAGATGCATGCAGTTCTGTAGAAAGGGACTAAAATGGAGGGAGACCAGGCACAAGAGATGGAGAACACTGCTAGATGGGGCGTCCTGTAACTCAGGAGCGCTCTCACACAGGCAGAGGCAAATTCTAGGGTAATGAAGGATGAATGGAAACAGGATAAACAGCTACTCCAGGAAGGCAACTTTGGGGGAATAGGGTACATCTGAAGAGGAGCATTACCGCCCCCCCCCCTTTCACTTGCAGTACAGTGTGTTTTTTATGAGTATATCGTCCCAATACGCTGACTGGAAGCCAAATCCACAACTCAAAGGAAATCTGCTTGAAGGTAAAATCCTGATTATTTTGTTCCTGCAAAATATCCCATGCAAAATATTTCCCACCAAAGTCAATTGAAATCGGCTTTTCTGTTTGCAAACTAAAAGAACCGCCTTGGGGTCAGGCCTGGTTTCTTACATATTCATCTTTCTGAGGTGTTCCTGTGGTTTCTTGCTGCCCGTGTTTCTAAAATCCAGTCACTTCTTAACACTTCTGCTGCTCCAGGCCAGGCGAGAGCAATCACCTCTTGATAGTGTTGATCGTACTTCCTAAGCTATCTCCTTATGTCTTAAAAACAAAGCAGTTAAAGAACTTTTTGATGGAAATTTTGATCTAGTTACTCTTCACACTTCTTCAGTGGCTCAGGTTTTACTCTAAGTAAACCTCTATTTCTGTACAATGGGTTGAAATGTTATTAACTTCCTCTTATCCCTTTATTTTGCTTAATTATCCTGTGTGTATGTGTGTGTGTGTGTGTGTTATATGCATGCTCATGTGGGTATATGCACCTGTGTGTGCAGGTTTGTGTGTTCTATGTGTTCATAGATGTGGAGGCCAGAGGTCAACACACGTGTCTTCCTCTATTGCTTTCCACTTTTATTACTATTATTATTATTATTATTATTATTATTACTTTTGGAACAGGCTCTTTCATTGAACCCAGAGCTCATTGATTTGACTAGTTTCATTGGTCAATAAGCTCCAGGGGTCCATCTGTCTCTACCCCCCTCAGTGCTAGCACACCCAGTTTTATGTGGATACTGAGGATCTGAGCTCAGGTTTTCACGCTTGTACAGCAGGCGGTTTAGGGACTGAGCTATCTCTCTGACCACCCTTTACCCCATGTCTTCATTCATTACTTTCCCAGGACCCAGAGCTCTTCCATTTGATAGACTTTTAATTTATCCTCATTTAGCCTGGACAGATGGATTGCATGGATTTTGACACTGTGAATGACAATGCAAGATGTAGAGGCAGAGCAGCAAGTGTTGACTCAAGTACTGCTGTCTTCAGAGAGTGGGGACACAAGACAAGGTGTCAGTAATGGTGAGTGATCAAGTTTGATGTTTAAGTCTCAGGACCAGTCCTGGAAAGCAGATTTACAATAAGCACTATTGTGAAAGGAGTGTATTGAAGTATGTACTTACAGTAAACATCGGTGACAAAGTAACTGGAATTGGGAGAAGGGATGAATAGAAATCGTAGCACAAGCATCAAGTAACTGGAATTGAGAGAAGGGATGCATAGAAGCTGTAGCACAAGCATCTGACAGACTGTGTCCATTAGAGTATGGTGTTGGGCTTGTACACCAATTCACTGAACAGTCATCCTTGGTTGAGGTACTAGAGAGAGCACAGCTTTGTGATTCCTGTGGCTGAAGGCAGTTCTCAGAGGAGAGTTCAGCTGAATCATCATCAACCTCCCATCTGAGCAACTTGCCAACTGACTCCTCTCAAGGCTTCAACTTGTGCAGCCTCCTCTAGCGCTTGCTTAAGAAACTGTCCTCGGGCTAATTAGATGGCATAGTTGGTAAAGTGCTTGCTGTGCAAGTATGAGGACTTGAACTCAGATCCCCCGCACCCATGTAAAAAGCTAAGCATAGCCCTAGAGGGGCAGACGGATGGATCCCTTGAGCTTGCTGGCCCAGTCAGCTTAGCCTCATTAGGGACCTCCAAGTTCAGTGAGTGACTTTGTCTCAATAAGTAAGGTTGAGAGCAACACCTAAACGTGTCTGATATCCACCTCTGGCCTCCACACACACACATGTATGTATGGGTAGGTGGGTGCGCGTGTGTGTGTGTGTGTGTGTGTGTGTGTGTGTGTGTGTGTGTGTGTGTGTGTGTGTGTACATGTAGATGCCAGAGGTCAAACTCAAGTACTTTTCCTCAGGCTCTGTCTACCATGATTTTTGACACATGTTCTCTCTGTGGCCTGGAATTCACTAAGCAGACCAGGCTAGCTGACCAACAAACCCCAGGGATACCTGCTGAGTGGTGTGATTACCAACGTAGCCACCACACCCAGCTTTGCTAGACAGCAAGCGCTCTACCTGCTGAACCCTCCTCCATCCTCCAGGTTTGGTTTTTCATCACCCCTATAAAAATAGAGTGAACAAAGCAGAGTGTCTAGAAAAACTACCATGCTTGAGTTTAACAAAAATAAATCTTAATTTATAAAAGGCAGGAAAGAAGATTGAAATGACAATATACTCAAGGAAGTTCAAATGTTCACTTCTGCACAACCTCATATTTGCTTCGACTTGGGGCAAGGCACTGATTTTCCTTGTGCTCCAACACGCTCATTGTAAAGTTGGGATAAGAGGCGGGGAGCCCAACAGCTGCTTGCTGGCTTGCCCTGTGTGTAACTCTGAGAGCTACAGCACTCATATGAGCAGGAGGGAACTCTCAGTAAGCAACAGCCCAGGAGCTTTGGTGCCTACACTGTTCTTGTAACCCAGGTTATTGCTCCAATGGTCTCTTCCTCCTCTTGTCCTTTCCATGTCCTTTTGCATTGTAAAACAGATGCACATGCATGTGTGTACACACATGCATGCATGTATGTATGCACGCACACACATACACACATATGCACAGGCATGCACACATATGTGTACACTGTAGTGTAGTTCTGCTATACCCTAAGATCTTAGAAGGCAGGGTCTCTTACTTCCTCATGCTGTGCCTCTTTATTACCTAATCCACGCTAATGCTTCCAATCAATTGTTTTACTAATAGCAATTCTTTTACTACCCCAGGGGAAAACTTAAGAAAATTACCTTGTAAATCCTCAATTTCCTTCATTTAATGATGTCTACATTTTTAGGTTCTCCATAAAACAATTTAAAATGCCTTACACCATAAGAGCTGCATAGTAAGCATTACCTGAATGTTTGTTCCCATTTCTTCTATATTACACCCAATAAATAGCAGCTGAGAATGGAGCTGACCATTACTCAAGGACCAAACACTGGATGAGACAGCCACGGTGCTGGGGGGAGGATGTATCTGAGCAGGCAAGCCTGCAGGAGACAGCTCAGTGACACAGCTCCCATGTGATTAAGTAGAAGGAAGCGCGAGCAAGATGCAGGTCCTCACCTGCGGTGTGTAACTTCCTTTACCCACAAATCCCCACAGCAGCGCTTCCCACTGTTGGAACGCTTTACATTTTCTTTTTCCTCTGAAGTGTCATAATTGTCATCTGTGAAGTAAACTGGAAATCGAAATTACGGCGCACACATTTACTAACATGCAGAAACACAGAGCTATATATAAATTCTGAGGCTCAAAGGAGGGTGTGGTAGTTGGAGCGTAAACATGCACAGACATTTGGAGCGCTAATCGGTGGAAACATGGGGGTTCCTGGAGAGAGGTGGTGCGGTGATAGGAGGGAGAACATGAATATATTTTGTCTTATTACGAAGAAATCTGCCTGAAGACTAACCAAGAGACCTCTGTGGTCCACTCTGCCTGGGCTAGGGGTCATCCCAGAGGCCTCATCTCATCTTTCCTCCTCTTCTACTCTGCTTGTATATGTGGAGGTATGTTTGTGTGTATGTATGCATGCATGTGCGTATGTGTGCATTGCATGTATGTGTATGTATGCTTGTGTTTGTGTGTAGGTATGCATGTGTATATGTATATTGTATACACATATGTAAATATGTGTACATGTGTATGCTTGCGTATGTGTATTATGTGTATGTGCATGCATGTGTGTGTGTAAATATATTTAGTCATGTATGCATGTTTGTGTTTGTGTGTAGATGTATTGCATGTTTGTTTGTAAATATGTTTAGTCGTGTATGCATGTTTGTGTTTGTGTGTATGCTTTATGTGTTTATGTGTATAGGTGTGTGTTTCTACTTCTGTGTGTATATGTGTATAAATGTGTGTGCGTTTGAAACTGTGTGTATATCTGTGTGCATGTGTATGAATATTCGTGTGCATGTGTGTACGTGTGTATGTATGTTGGTGTGTATCTGTATAAATGTGTGTATTTATGTGCACGGATGTATGCGATGTGTGTATGAATGTGTTTGTATGTGTGTATATGTGTGTGCACACATGTAAATGTGTGTGCATGTGTGTATGTATTGTGTGTGAATGTGTGTGTATGTATTGTGTTGTGCGTGTGTATGTATTGTGTGTGTGCATGTGTGTGTGTATTGTGTGTAGATTTTCCAGAGGAATTCTGCACCTGCACCCTTCTGAATAGCTACCAGAAAATATGCTAAAAAAACAGATTTGAGGTGCCTGGTGACCCCACTCTCCTTACAGAACTGCAGTTCAGGTGTGGGTGTATCTGCTGGAGGAAGCTGCCCTGATGGACCGTTTCAAATTTTGTCTGATAGTCGTTTCCCTGTCACCTGTGCCACACCATGAGCTCCACTAAAGGTCACTGCAGTCCACAAGCCTCTGCCTCTTCCTGGGAACCAAGAGGCAACAGCAGCAGGTTTTGGGGATGGAGCAGGCAAGGCGGTTTAGCAACTTGGGTGCTTTAAAGCTCATGAAGTTCTCTCTCAGCTGCAGCTCAGGCAGACTAAAGTGAGAAATCCATTATAATAACACGCTTTCTGAGGAAAGGGGATTACAGGTAATTTTCTTTTACTCCCTAGTAACAGCGTTTTAATACAGTGCTGAGACAGTAGTTGAAAATCAAATACCTCATTGAATTAAGGTGAAAAACAGATGGATTGTCTCATTTCTTTCTCAAGGCTTTTGAAACGTGTAGGATAGAGATTCTTTCAGTGAGCAGTTTTCTGAGCATCAGATTTACTTCCATATTTAGAATGCATATTTTACCTCCAAGGCCTGATTCAATATGAAGAATTGTAAATTCCATTAGATTTATGCTAATATGGGTTTGATAAAGGAACATTTGAAAATGACCATGCATTTTGGGAAGCAGATACCAGTGTGCATAACCTGTGTTCACAATCACAAATTTATCACATCTATCATTAAGTGTATTGTTCCGAGAGGCAGCTGAAAACATTAGGACAATTGTATCAAAGACAAACTTGGGGTCCTGAAGAGACCCCACATGGAGTTTCATTACCACCTGTAACTCCAGTTCCGGGTAATCCACTGTCCTTTTATGGCCTCCACAGGCATTGCCAGCATGTTGCACACTTACTATATACAGACAAAAGATTCGCACATAAAAATAAAAATAAGTAAATAAATATTTTTAGATTAAAAATTGAAGAACCTGGACCTGATAAGATGGTTCAGTGGGTAAAGAGGCTTGCTGTGCAATCCAGACAACCTGACTTGGATCCCTGAAACCCATGTTAAGGTGGAAGGAGAAAGCTGACTATACAAAACCGTCCTCTGACCTGCACACAGGCACACCTGCGAATGACAGCTTTCACTCACATACAACCCTCCCCAACATCACACAATATAAACAAAGATCAAGAAATTTAAAACTTAGTGACAAGTCAGACAAGTTTGATGATCCAGATCAGCTTTAAAATTCTGTCCTGCACACACATGCCCCCTCATGTTGATCTCAATCACTACCAGAGCTCCAGGCACACAGAAGATCATCAATACATATCTGTTGAAGAATAAGAAGGAATCTGGACATGTTTTGTTAAATAGCAGAACTTACCTAGAGAGCACATTTCACTTCTTTCTAAGTTGTTTTCGTAGGCTTCTATAGTATGTGCAAAATTTAAGATCAAGTACAAAGTGAAATGTTGATATATTAACACCCGAAAATGGATTTCTAATGGAAAAACCAATTGACCGTTAAGTTGAGTGGTGCTAGCAGTAACTTTTGTAATAGTACATTTATAATGAATAGCTGATTAGCATCATGCTGTGATGAAAGGGAGGTAAATAGCCTTCTGTTTTATACCTTCCTGAAGACATGCACTCTGTGCTGAGTAGTTCTGAGGCCAGCTTTGCACTCACCTGACTTTGCTGAGGGAGGAGGAACCTGAAGTGAGACTACTTTTGTAAGAATTGCTCAGCTCATCCTTCATTACAAAGTCAACACACAGTGCTTTGCTTAGGAGATCCCAAAAGTAAATATAACATGGTATCAAGTTTTTGAAAATGAAATAGAATAAATTCAAGGTTAAAAAGAAAGGTCTTCAAAACTACCTGAAATTAATCAAGGCAAACAATATCACCTACCTGTGGAGGACAGTTAACATTTGACATAGTGTAAGAAAAAAAAATCCCAGTCACACTGGAAAATGACAGGGGAGACAATACCAACATTATCGCTCAGTGAGAGCCTGTGGACCTTTGCCCCCGTGGTGGCATGATTTCATTCTTGGCAAAAATAGAATGAACCAGGATAAAAGCTTCTGTAAGCAAAATCTCTCTTCACATGTTTCCAGGGAACAGAAACAAGGTGAAGGGGTTATCTGAAAGGTATAGGCAAACTTCCTTTATTTCATCTTCTGAATTCTGGAATATATCAAAAAGTCAATAGAAATGGATCGAAGTGGAACTACAGCCAGGCAGAGAAGGGAAGGGCCCTGGGCTGGCACTCACCACCACCCAAGCATGCCAAGATGACAAGGTAGAGAGCAGCTGGAGACAAAAGTGCTGTTATTCTCCCTGTCGAATACAATTCAATCCATGACTGATTTATTCAATAGACGCTCCAAGGTGTTGTGATACGGATTTGTTAAATTCCATTAATTTCTTCCTAACACATAAAGGCATTCATTTAAACTTCGCTAAACTCGTTTATCAAATGAGCTAATACATGTTATTACTAATATTTATAGCCATCATTTTCCTTAGTCTTCAGGGATGGAGCACCAGCAGAGATTGTCCTTAATCCACCAGACATTTCACCAAATAGTAAAGCAAAACTTCGGAATTATTTTACCAGTTTCCAGAACAAGACTGTAAACATGCATTATCATCTGTCAGGACAGCTTTCAGTGATCAAGGCTTTGAAATTGATCAAAATTAAGCCATTAAGCACTATTATATTAAAGGAGAGCATATAATGAAAAGGACCCTGAACATCCTGCAGCTGTAATGGTATTTCCATGAGCATTAGGGAATCTGTTTCCTGATGTCCCTGGGGTGCTTCACTATAAGATACTGACATCCTGGGATTAGACATTAGGTCTGATACCAATGGAATTATTGGTATTTAGTGGCTGAAATTCGTAAGCAACATAGATGTGAAATCGATTGACACATTTATCTTCTCAAAAGACTGCCCTAAGTAGATAGTCTATAGTCAGTAATAATTTATGCAAAAAGAAGACAAATTCATGTACAGAGAGACACAGAGTGCAGGGAACAGCTGAGTGGAGAAAGTACAGCATTTTCCTATCCTTTACCACTTGCACATCTCCCCCTCACATTGCCATATTTTAAAATATGTTCATCAGAGAAGCTGATACTGTTATATGAGCTCACCAGCATCCCAACAACTAAAGATAAACCGACACCTGACAGATTCTTCTAGATCATACGGGACAAGGTCAAGGGCTCAAATGTCCTCCCTCAAACTGCAAGAGAACTGGGAGGTAACAGTGTCAAGAATCACTGTTGCTGTCACACTCCCAGGAGACCATCTGAATTCCAGAGCAACTGAAATACCAGTCTGGAACCAGAAACTAAAACTAGCAGTCAGAGACAAGAAGACTCAAACCCTCTGTCAACTCTCAGCTGTTACTCTCTATCTTTGTTTAATTCTAAGTTTCAAGCATATTCTCTGTGGTTACTAATTAATTAATTTTATATTTATTTATTTGTGTATGTGTTTGTGTTATGGTGCATGTGAATGTGTGTGCCTGCCTGTGAATGCATGGATGTCAATTATCTTCTTCTCTCATATCTGCCTTATTCCCTTGAAATAATGTCTGTCACTGAACTTGAAGCTGGGCTGGCATCCAGCAAGTCCCAGCAATCTCCTGTCTCTATCCCTCACAGCTCTGTGTTTAAAGGTTGGCATAGTCACACCCAAATTTACATGTGGTGTCTGGAGATTGAACTCAGTTCCTCCTGTTTGCACAGCACGTGTTCTAACTTACTGAACCATCCCCACAGCTCATGAATCTTGTCTGTGATGCTTGACACAACTGTACTCTATTGAACATTAATCATTCATTCGTTTGCCAACTATGTATTGAATACTCATTTCTGTATTAGCTACCAATGATTAAGGAGAACAAGACTGACATAGTCATGACCCTTATGAAGCTAAGGGTCCAGTGTGCTAAATGCCCCTGTGAGAAAGAGGCACTTTTCACTCTGTGTTTTCTACTGACCATGATTCCTGTTATCCCATGGCTACATATCCCGTTTTGATGGCTCTTTTTTAGGTTATGTCTATTAATCGCCACTTGTGTGTGTGTGTGTGTGTGTGTGTGTGTGTGTGTGTGTGTATGTGTGTGTATGTATGCGTATGTGTGTGTATATGTGTATACATATGTTGCATAGGACATCCTCCAACAGGCAGACTATGAACAGATGCTTTCTTCCCAAGTTTGCTTGCCTAGAATCATCACAGTCAAGTGTGTTGACTGTCACACTCCATAAGAAAGTGAAGTGGGGAGGGGGGCAGGGAGAGTCAGCCACACCTCCCAACCAATCAGTCAGTTCTAGTTGCATGAGGAGGAGGGGCTAAGTATATATAAGCTGAGAAGCCATGGAGAAGGTCTCTCACCATTTTGTGAGGTTGTGGTGAAGTCACCTTCCAAGCTTAAATGAAGACTTTCCAGTGCAGTCTTAGGAGGGGGGGACCCACTTCTGTAAGTAAACCTTCACCCATTGTTCTGTAAGTTAGCCCAATAAATTCACTGGTTTCCCAGGCTGTAGTTTGGTGAAATCAAACCTCTGTCAAAGGAACCAAGAAAGGGGGAGGGGTGATGTTGTTTACACCTCCCAGAAGGAGTTTTCGCTGCAGTACACATAAATACGTATCTATGTAAAAATAATGACTATAGGAGAGGTGTATTCAAGAGGGAGTGGAGTGATCACAGGAAGAATTGGAGGGACAGAAGGAAGGGATGGAAGTTATGCAGATACGGTATTCATATATGATTTTCTAAAAAAAAATAAGTTAAAGGCAGAAAAATAATCCAAGCAGAGTGAAGTCATGGAATGCCTCTATCTGTTGAGGGAGAAAACACAAAGAAAGAACAGACTTAAAAATCTTCTCTTCTGGTGCAAAGCTGAGATTCAGACTCTGTGAGAGAGATGTAACTGAGACCCTCCTGGGTGACAGAGAACTTCTCTGGGGTGCCCCAGTGAGCCATGCCTGGGATGTAGGTAACACCTACTAGGAGTCCAACGTGGGTGTCTATGAAGGGAGTGAAGATGCTGCTGGCTGCGGCATGTATGGGATGCCTGGACCACTGCTGTGTGCTAGGTGAGGTTCATGGAAACGCTGGCTGGGATGAGGGTGAAACTCACCAGAAAGTACCTTAGCACGACTCTAGGCATTCTTTGTCATCACTATTCTGCTGGCAAACCAAGAGGTTTACAGGACTAAGCTCTTATGTCAGGAAACATGGACTAGAATATAGACTTGAAGCTGAAATTCTTTGTTAACACTGTTTTCAATCAGCCCCGTGGCTTTAGTAATCCTGAGAAAATCAGTCCTTGTTTTTACACTTCTAGTCAGAAAGTGGTTTATGCTGGTTGTTTATCCAATAGTATAATATCTGAATATAACTCTATGTGACAATAGATAATGATGAATTAAACTATTTTGCAATAGTGTGCATACTCACACATCAATTTATTAAAATTATATATCTTTGGAATTATTTGATACCTTAATTTAATTATTTTTCCCTGCCTACTATGTGTGAATCTTATAATGATTTAAAGATGATCTTACATTTCTCACTGTGTAAATAAAATATCCCATACCAAAATCACAAGCACAAAACAAATTTTAATGTGTTGTCCTCCTGAATTTATAGACATTGTTTGGCCACTTACCGTGAGACATGTAATTTATTATAGCTACAAACTATGAAAGCATTAGGGAGTTCCCCTGGAGGTCTTGGAGATTTTGTGTGTGTGTGTGAAAATTGGGCTTTGAATCATGGAGCCTTGTGTTACAGAAATTCTCTTCAGTAGCTGCATTTGGAGAACAATAATAAAATGGCAAAGCCTGGACAATTTGAGCAGGGAACTTGAGCAAAGTGGGGTTACTGTTAATTACTTTCACATTGCAGTTTGCTTCAATATCGTTCAATTAAATAGATTCTTCAGTCTCTCTTTTTTTCCCCTCTTTACAGCTTTCCTACACCCTAAAGACAGACTAGTATTTGTGTTACAAAGTTCAGTTGCACCATTATTGATCAACCCCTCCAGACCCACATATCATTATACAATGAATTAGAGCTCAAGGCCTCTTTCTGGTTTCCAAATCTCTCCTTGTTGTCTCGTGGTCACTCCAGTCCCTAACCTCACAACTCTCCATGCTCAGTCACACTGGCTTTTCTTATGTGCCATGGTTCTAATTTCCGCCAGCTGTAAGATTCCACTAGTCTGTGGAGAAAATGTTAACTATTTTTTCCAAGCTCATTGTAGGAACTAATTTTTCCATGAAGATAATTTTCATCTCCTAATGATGAATTTTTTGTTGCTGTTGGATGTGGATGTGAGGGGAAATGAGAAGTGTTCCTAAAGTCAAGATGGAGCCTGACTTGTTTTTACAATTCAAAGATACTGAAGAGGGTATACAATTGTTCCAGGGATATAAGAAGTCTGGTGTTAAAGTTTTATCAATAGAAAGGTTCAAATGTTATGTAGGGGAGATTATCATTCTCTGTTCAGGAGAAAGACCCGGGCAAAGCCCCATATACACATCAAACAGACCATCAGTAAAGAAGAAATTTTCCCTTGGACCAGAGAAATAGCACATGAATTCTGGAGTTCAGAGTTATTCTAGAAATGAATGGATGCCCTCTTCATGTTAACTTCAAAGGTGACATTCTAGGTTTCCTCGTGAAACTCGATAGAAAGAGAGAAAACCCTGGAAGATTTATTATCTCTCTGGAGCTGTATGATTATTTATACCTCTCTTCTCTTCCTGGATTTCGGTGAACAGTAAATTCGCAGTTGGCATCTATGTTTGTACTACAGGGGCAATAAATCTAAGACCCCCCAAAACCCCACATTTTCATTTTTATAATGATCAAATGTTGGCTGTCTCTAAGAAGACTGTTTTCATTATCCAAGTGAAAAGTTTATTTTGAAGATTGAAATGCAATTTGGATTCCAGATGTGTCCGCTCGCAGGCATGGGGTGGGCAAATAACCTAGAAGGGAAGCCTCTGATCCCATGCTCACTTCACAATTCATTCCTGAGAGTTGCCTGTCTGCCTTGGCACAGGATCGAAAGGCAGGATCTGAGGCAGGCAGATTCCTTGTGCTGGAAGCCACTCCTTTTGAAACGTGGCCTGTAGCACAGTTGTGTTACTGTATGCTCTGATTACTCATTGTGGAATGAAGCATACTACCCACCCTGTGCTTTTTTCTTTCTTTCTAGAGAGTTCTGCTTATTGAAGGGTAACTGATTTTTCTTTATAATATGTCAAAAAGGAACTTTATTGATGTAGGTAGTGGTGTGATGCTATAGCACTTTTGATGTAATTTTAAACTGTAGCTGGATTTGGGGAGAGAGTTGCTAGTTTAACAGCTTTATCTCCATCCGTCTTCTATTTCTCCTTGCATTTTAAGTGGATAACTTAACAGAGATTCACTTCTTTTAACATATAAGAGTACAGGGTATTTAAATTACCCCTGAAATAACCTTCCTGAACCTTGAGCTGATTAGCCTTGGTAACTTTGAGAGTCGAGTTGAGAAAGCCCTAGCCACTCATTTAAAACAAAATATAACAACCCCTGAAATCATAAGCAAAGGAAAAGATTGCATTTTTATTTTGGCCTGTGGGATAATTATTCTCACACTTAGTATTACTTATTAGGACTTATTAAAAATTAGGAATGTTATAAAATGTAAATGATACATTAATGTCAATTATAGTGAATAATCTCTTCCCTGATTATTGAAAATGTCTCTTTTTTCAGCCATCTGGAAGGTTAAATTCTTCCATGTTAAAGGCCATAATTAAATTATTTAAGCTCAACTGAAAAGAAAAAACAAAAACTTTAGGCTTAAAGTGGCATGGAAACTTTCCCTGATCAACTCTACACTAACAAAGATGGGAACACTTCAAAGTATTAGCAGTTAACTGTAACAATCACCTGAGAAGATCCAGCTTTAACAGTACATGCACAGACGTTTATTGTCTCCAGGACTGGCATCACACAGGTGAGATGGCTTTTTATGCCTTTGCTGTTCACTCCGGACACCTTTGACTATGAAGACCATTTATCACGGTCACTATTGTCTGGCACGTTAGAGGTCTCACTACCAACTGGAGCAGCAGGAGATTCCGGTTTAGAAGAAGAAACGGTTCCCAAATCATTTTTTTTTTTTTTGAAAGAATTTGAACCATTTAAAATTCTTTGTGTTTTGACTTGTTCTATATTAGTAACAATGTCATGGCACTATTGCGGATGTGCTCTGAATACATACTTATTAAGGGGCAGCCAAGACATTACAAGCTGGAACTCTTGAGGTTAGTCTCCTTTTGATTCCTTTGCCAAAGGCCTGAGACTGAAAGGCAAGCGGATGGTGTTAGCTGTGCCTGGCTCCATAGCATCTAAAAATCAGTGGGCTAGCTGAGTGCAGGGCACTAGCTACAGAGAACAGACGGGGACCATTAAAGATACTTTGAATTTCCATAATCCTGCAATTAATCAAACTTTGAGCTCGAGCAGCTATTTTAGCAGGTGATAGCTTTTGAAAGGCATTTCTATATTACAGAATTTATTTCTCAAGATGCATCAATGAACTCTTCAGGAAAAAACAATTTCTAGCTAGAATATCTGCAGGTCTTCTGCAAGCTTTTGAAAGCTATGCTTTTGATATCCCTTTATCCTTCTGATAGACTAGGCTGGAAATGTAGGATGGGGCTGTGTTTGGTCATGAGACGCTGTTGTCTGGGGTCATCAGAAAGGGTAAGTTTTCTTCCAATTAAGAAAACAGAGCAATGAGCACAATACAAGGATTTCCCAAAAATTATTGGATCATAAAATTAAGCCTGAAATGGCCCATCATGTAGAGGCAAAAACTGGATTGGAATCTAGGAGGCATTGTCCTCAGTGCTGTCTGACTTGCTGAGAAGCTAAGCAAGACTTGGTACAGAGGACTAGGGTGGGAAGTCATGCAGCCTATACCTGCTAAGTCAGCTCAGTCCATTGCTTTACCTTGGCTCTGCATAGATCTGATTCATTCTGGGTAAAATGAGTTTGGTTATAAATTCCACCTTCCTTCTCCTGTGAACATTACTGAGGGGGACAAAGGCAGACACATGACAGACCACTCTGTGAAAGGATTATCTTATGACAGCCTGGTCACTCTATCATGTACCCATCCTAGATCCCTGAGCCCTAGAAAAATCCCCTCTTACAGCCATACTTTAAATAAAAATGTATGCAATTATCCACCTTTTTTGGCTTTTGAATATCTATTTCAGAATGCAAGGAATTATCGTATCTTTTTCTGGCCTTATGTATACCACTGTTTTATACATAATGTGAAGACTTAATAAATACTTGTTCTACTAACAGATGAAAAGTTCAGACTGGAAAAACTGAGTCTATAGCATCAGCTTTAATGTCAAGAAACAGAGGAAAGCATAAATATGTCCATTAAGTTATTGATAAGATCATTTTATAATTTGATAATAGTACTAACTTTTCTTTTAATACAGTCAACACATACTTAAACTTGTGGTCAAATCAGCATTCCCACAGATCAAGGTCAAAAAAGAGATGCATGGTTAGAGAGTGAGGGTTGTAAGGATAAACAAGGCATTGTTTACAAACGGGGACACTTGAGTTCAAGCTCTGTGGACACAAATCCTGGTCATGGATTAGGCCCGTTACTAACTTTTCATCCCATTGTATGTGGATGATAGAGTTGATTCACAGGATGGTTGTAAGGATAATTTTAAATAATATATGCAAAACATCTATCATGGTGATTGGTACATAGTTATTACCAGGTACATATTCATGACTGTTGTTAAATTCAAATAGCATTTTTATAATAATTTGAATATCCAAAACCTACCAAAATGAGATCTCCACTGTCTACTGTGAACAAAGCTTTCTAATTACACTGCCATATTTGAAGTTTGTTTCCATTCACTCGCTACCGAAACCAGTCTAGCTCTAAAGACTCTCCCTTTCCCTGTTGTCGGATGGGGGCACTTTGCTTCCAGTCCCTAGGGGATCATGAAGTCTGGAGGTCCCCTGTTTGACACTTAGCACAGCTCAAGTCCTGGCAGTCATCACAGGACCAAAGAAGTGTATGTGTCATCAAATTCTGTCTCTCTATGTTCTTGTACAGTCATCTTACAACCCACACTAGTCTGTTTTTTGAATGTTAGGGCTACTGGCACATTGTTTCCTCCATAACAACATTCTTGAAATTTTTGTGAGTTTTATGCAGAGTATTTTGATTGATTTAGATCCCCTCCACTATCTGTACCCCTCTATTACCTCTCCCCAACCGATTTCATGTATTCTAATACATATTTATATAAAGGCTTATAGAGTGCCCATTGGTGTCAGTCTATCCCCTGGGGCCTGGTCAGCCTACGAGGAGTTTCACCCTAAAACAAGAGTGACTCTCTCCCCTCTTAGCAGCCATCAGTTGCCAAGTTTCTCAGCTGGGGTTGGGGTTTCTTACCCACTTCCCTATGCCCATGCTGGAAATTTGTCTGGTTTGAACATATGTGGGACAGGGGCATGTTGTCACCACGGCTGTGAGCTCATATGAGTAGCTGACCAGCTGTCTGTTTCCCTATGATCATCACCACCTCTGCATATTACAGCCTTTCTGCCACTTCTACTGCAGCGATCCCTGAGCCTTGGGGCAGGGGAGCAGAAGTTTGATATAGGTGTCCTACTCATAGATAAGTACCCTACAGTCTCTTATTCTCTGCACACTGGCCAGTTGTGGGTCTCTGTGTCAATCACCATCTGCTGCATAAGGAAGCTTCTCTGCTGAGAGTTGAGAGATGTGTTAATGTATGGGTATAACAATAAGTCATTAGAAGTTTGTTTAATGCTGTATCTATTTCACAGAATAATGGTATAAAGCTCTCCCCATGGCCTGTGACCTGTCTAGCCTCTAATATCAGTGTCAGGTATGGGCTCCATTGTATGAAGCAGACCTTAAATCCAATTAGAAAGTGGCTTGTTACTCCCATAACATTTGAGCCACTATTGCAGCAGTGGGCTTCTCTTGCCAGGGCAGTTGTTGTGGCACCTACAGCACCTTCCAGCACTCTGAATGCCAGCCAGAGGAGATGAAACTTTAAAGCCAGCTGCCAGCTTGATTCCCCTTTGATTGTATGTATTATCGTGTATGTATTATCTTCAACAGTAGGGTTTTACCATCAGGTTCTGGTGTGTAACCAAGAGCAGGAGCAATGCACAGTATTATTTGAGGGTTTATGCGTCCCCTGTTCAACAACTTCAAAAGAGAGTCCATTCCTGGCATTGGGCTTTCACTTTGCTGACCTATGCGGTCTAGTAGGGGCAACGTTATAAGGTAATTCCTTATTATTTCTTTCCATAGTGTACCTGTATATGCTTTAAGAGGCATCTAAAATAATAGAATAAGAAGAAAATAAGAAACAGATTCTTCTATAGTGATAGGTTGTCATGTGACTGTGTCTAAAGGCATCCCCATACTCCCTCCTCTGCCCTCCCATTTCCCACCCCATTTAACCCCCAAATGGCTCATCAAATGTTTACTCCAGTTCTTCGAATGTATCATCAATTACGTTTCCCTGTACCCCACTTCAGATACCTAACCTTGTGCTCAGACCTTACAATTTGCCATCATTTATAACTGCTCACATAGATGCTTAAATCCCAGAGGCTCACATTATGGTTGCCCTCCCCAAAAGTTTCCTGACGTCACTTTCTCCATAGATTGAACTGTGGGTCAGTTTTAAGCCATGCATGGCCTGGTCCTCTCATAACTTTGTGACTTTGTAATAAATTTAGTACCTTTTACCTCTTTTAGGTTTTATCTTACATCCCATCACCCATCTTTACAATCATTGTAATGTGTCTCTTGCATATATTTTTATATCTAGAACCTTTTATACTGCTTGCTCATCTTTGGTCAAAATAAGTAAAATTTTTTATTTCAAATGAAAAAAATTATAATAAGAGTGAAGAGAGAATGGTTCTTCTTCTTTTCACTAGGACTGCTTCTTACCTGTGGCTGAATTCATTATGTTATTTTCTTTTCGCAATAATTGAAACTTCCATACTTCTGTAGAAGTTGCCCCTCAATGTTAGTCCTCTAATGTCTTCATTAATCAAAGATTTGGTTCCTGCAACAAAGTTTTTCTCTTTCTAATATCAATTTCTCATCTGTTAGAATTTCCAAATTAAACACACATGCACACTGATCCTTGAAAACTCCTGTTTCTACCGTCCGTTAACCTTGTTAATACCCTTTCTAACACAGTCTTGAGGGACTAGTTTATACCCACTGTCCACTTGTTTGTCCTTAGCCCCTTCATTGTCTTATCATCAGAGACTTGTCATCAAATGACTGTGACTTCTCTTAGTAGAGCTACCAACAATGAGTGTTGTAGCAAATCCAATGATCAGTTTTATTCCTGCATCATATTCAAATTCTCAGTGCGGATGTACACTGCACACAGGTAATGAATTTTTTGTTAGTCCTCATCCACCTGACCCCTAATATATCAGTTCTCTAAAAAATTCCTCTCATGCATTAACTATGTCAGATTAACATCCCTATATTCCCTTACTGTATCACCTGAAACACTGTGAGGATCAAATCCAAATCTCTGCTCTCTCCTAGGAATACATCTGAAGACAATCTTGTCTGCCTTTTATGGTTTTCAACACAGTGTAATTTTGTGTCATCTCTCGATCTTTTATCATCATCTCCAAATTTTACATCTGAAAATGTGTTCACATCATCTGTAAACAGAATTTCAGACTATTACCCATTACCAGGCTCAGATCTGATCCTCCTACCTCCTCTCTTTTTTTAAAAACAGTACAACCTGAGACACATATTCCTTTGTTCAGGCGAAAGCCTTAAGCAGCTCCCTTGATTTTCACTTGCCTTAGTGCTCGCTTTACCCATTCATTCAACAAGCTTTGTTGGCTTCCTCATTAAAATATATGGAAATTCGATTGTCTCAACATCTCCACTGCCAGGAACCTAGCTCAAGCAATAATTATCTCTTACCTGAGATAATTATTAGTTTGATGTATTAGATGATTATTAGATAATACATTAGTCTTCTAATTGTTCTTCCTATTTCATTCACAGTACCTATATTTCCCACTAAGTAGAGATGCATTAAAAAAGAAAAAAAAATGATGCCATTTTCTGAGTTCTCATCTCTGTCACTCATCAAGCCAAAAGCCTTCAAAGGCTTCCCATCACATAGTGGATAGTGCGGGAACCATTGATCATGACAGCCCTACACCCAGTGATTCCCAATACTTTCCCCTCACTCATTAACCCCACAGATACCACAAGGGTATTGCTGATGTTTCCTAATGGGCCAAAATTAACCCCACACTGAATTTTTATTCTTGCCCTTCAGACCCATGGGAACTGCTCCCTGCTGGATCCTCATGTGAGTTGCTCCTTCCCATCATCTTGGGCACTATTTAAATGCCATCCCTTAAAGAAGAGATTTCATGGTGACTTTATTTGAAGTATCTTCTGCGTCTCCAACCCTAAACAGTGCCTTATTCTGTGCTTGTATTGCAGTATTCAACACTGTAGGAAGATGCACAAATGCTAATTATGTGCATCCCTTCTCCCAGTACCTCTCCTTATTGATTTCTACCAACAGATTCTTGAAGGAGGAGAATGGTTCTACTCAATGCCGTAAGTGATGGATGATCCAGAATAGTGCCCGACATTTTAAAGATACTGAATAAATAATTGTTAGTGAATTAAATGGCTTTTTGTCTTTGAGCTCTACAGTTGATTAAAACAAAAATATGGATTCAGAGCAAAAATTGTGATTAAATGCGGAGAAGCTGCTCTTGTAGAATGTTTGAAGTTTTTTTTAGGGAGAGTAAAGGAGATAATCTCATTAAATCGGGTTGCTGTGCTACCTGCCATGGCAACCTTAGAAAGATCTACTCTTTTTAAATATCTTAAGGGTTACAAAACCACTGATTTTCCCCCTTCTTAACAAAGCTGAGAATGCACTGTATCAGGGAGGCAGTAACGGATAAAGGATCATCTGGGCTCAGCAAATTTCTTGATTGTCTTCCCTTGGTCTGAATTCTAAGATTGATACAGGAGTCCCTTTTGGGAGTTGAGTCACTGCCCAGTTTGCCTGAGCATCAACTTTACTGAATGAAGCATCTTTTTAGTCATTCAGTGAATTAATATTAAGCACCTGCTATAAGCTACTAGGAGCTAGTGGAGGGCTGAAAGGAGTAAGATATGCCAGTTAAGTTGATCTAGGAAGGTATTATTTTCAAAGCTTTATAGTTATAAGGAGCTTTACAAAGGCAAATCCCCAAGTGTCGTTTCCTGGTGGCCTTCTCTGCAGAGAGATAGTGGCTCCCCCATCTTGAAGGTCTAACGGTCTTTGGCTTATCTGCTGCCACCTGCATTCTCAGACCTTAACAATCTGGGTTCCTGTCTATACTGTCCAGGTCTTAAAGAGGCCCTTTTTCATGAGTAAATCTTTTGTATCTTGGGTACATTATGTTCTAAGAATTTTAGCCATTGAATGCCTGAAAAGCCAGGCAAAAGTTTTGTTTGATTTCTGTGTCATGGATACTTTCCCATTACCTACACCTAGTTCCCCACCCAAAGCAGATGTAACATTTACAAAAGGATCATAAAAAACTTGGTCCCTAGTGATGTCAAGAAAATATCATGATCCAGTCTTCCTTGTTGACTATTGACAAGAAAATTCCAGAAATAACTTTCCCGAGCTGACTTTGTTCAGCTCTCTTTGCTAAGTCTAGGGTGGGTCACTGTTTAGTTGTACATGAATAAACTTAGAGTTTCCTACAAATTGGTTTCCGTAAGACTTTTATACAGCTTGCACAAAAATATGTGACACGACAGAATATTTGAATTGAGTACTCTTGCCTAATTTAGGTCAGAGGAAAAGTGTTTGGGAATAAAGGTACAATGAACTTATGTTTCTGGACCTGAGATTGTGGTATTGAACTGAACAACAGTGAGGTACAAGATGGCAGTCAGCCTTTTCATTTGGACCGTGTAAAGAACGCTGTTTTAATAGGTGATAGACATGGACTTCAGAGATTGTAATAAAAGAGAAACTTATATTTACTTCTTGTCTTTTATTTTTCAATATTTTCCAAGCTTTCAAGACTTGTTATTTCTCAAGGTTAACATATTCAAACTAAGCTCCCCATGCAGGATCTGATTTATTGAAGCACACGCAGTTTCTTACTGGGTGGAATTGCTGAACCTCTCCTCATGTACATTTTCAAAGCAAGTGTGATGAAGCAAAGCAAAAACGGTGTCTCTGTTGTGAATGTGAGTGCCACCTCTCCTGGCAGAACACTTAGTTTCCAAGACGAATGTGCATTTGGTACTGGAGGGAGCACATTTAAGCTCTCACCCTCCTACAAAATAACTGAACCACACTGTGATTTTTTAACTTGTTTCTTCGTCTGCTTTAACCAAGGCATTTTAATAGATTGGCTATAAATGCTTTGCAGAATTCCATGTGTCGAGGTGGGAACATAATAATTGCTTCACTTTTAATGAATTAAACTAATTGTGAGACCATATGCTACAAACTCAGCTACAGACACTGCATGCTATTAAAATAGTAGTTGACCATAACTCATTAAATTTATGATATGCCTTTTAAATGTATAGACTCAAAAAAAATCAGAAGCATTTAAAAATATGTGATGCTGACAAACAAGTTTGTCTATAGAAATTATGCAACTATCATGGTGTGGTAGTTTGGATGAGAAATATCCCCCATAGGTTTATATATTTGAACCCTTGGTCCTCAGTTAGTGCTTCTGTTTAGTTTACAGTTGGAGACCTGTTGGAAGAACTATGCCGCTAGTGGTAGGATTTGACTGTTAATAATCTCTCTCTCTCTCTCTCTCTCTCTCTCTCTCTCTCTCTCTCTTTGTATATTTATCACGTTTGTATAAGGATAAAATGTGGTCAATGACTTCTAGTTTCTTCTGCTGTGACATGCCTTCCCTGCCGTTATTGACTCTAGCTGACTCCTGCCGTTACTGATTCTAGCAGTCTGGAACCGATGTCAAAATAAACTCTTTCTTAAGTTGCTTTGGGCCATGATGTCTTACCATAACAATAGGAAAGTCACTAATGCACAAGGCTTATTTATAGTCATAAAACGGATATTTGTTTTGTAGATTTAGTCCTTGTCTCCTAACATAGATTTTTTATTAGTTTTTTGTTATTGTTGTTGTTGTTGTTGTTAATCTTTGTTTTTGTTTTATTTTGAGATAGGGTCTCACTATATAACACTGGCTTGTGTGTATCTCGCTATGTAGAGTAGGCTTGCCTGGAACTCATAGATATCTGCTTGTCTCTGCCTCCTGTCTGCTAGGATTAAAGGTGTGCCTCACCATGCCTAGCTGGTTGAGAATTCCATAAAATGTATTTTGATCACATTCACCCCCTCCTCTACTTCCTCTCAAATCTGCCTCCATATCCCTAAGCCCCAAATTTATGTTCTCTTTTTTTGTGTTTTAAGTCCATAAAGTCTAGTTTGTATTGCCTGAATACTTTTGGATGTAGGTCCATCCCCTGGAGCATGGATGAATTTTCAGGGGTCATACTTTTAAACAAAACTGACTCTTACTCTGCCAGTAGCTATTGGTTGCCAGTAGTTCCTCGGCTAGTGGTGAGACTTTGGGCCCATCTCCCCACTCCACACTGGGGCTTTGTCTGACTTGGTCTTGCACAGGTCCCACGCTTGTTGTCACAACTGCTATGAGTTCATGTGTACCATGCTGTGTCTGGAAAACATCATTTCATTGTAGTTATCTACTGCCTCTGCCTCTTAAAATCTTTCAGCCCTTTTCTGTGTCAGTTCCGAAGTCTCGGGTGCAGGGATACGATACAGATGTCACAGGGTTGAGTGTTCCACCGTCCCTTAGTCTCTGCAGATTGACCAGTTGTGGTACTCATGCTAATTGCCATCCACCATAAAGCAAAACTTTTCTGATGAGGACTGAGAGATGTGCTAATCTGTGGATGTAGTAAGTCATCAGGCTTTGTCGTAATACTATGTCCATTTAGCAGAATAATAGCAGCAGGATCTCCCCCTAGGGTCTACTACTAATCTACTAACAGGTTCTTGGCCCCAATAATAGTGACAGATATGCAGATATGGGTTCTTTCTTGTTGAGTGCACCTTATGGTCAATCAGAAAGTGTTTGGTTACTCCCATAACCCCATGCCACTATTGTACCAGGAGGCATATCTTGTCAGGCCAGTCATTTATGTGCCTTGCAGGGTTCACAGCTGGGTCAGATTGATATTAGTTTTCCAGTTCGTGGACAGCACCTTCCAGTGCTCTGAAAGCCAGCCATAAAGATGATGCTTCAAGGCACTAGCTTGATTTCTCCATGTTCTATCGCTTAGTGTGTGTTGTCTTCAGCTATGGTGTCTTATTGTCAAATTCTGGGTGGTAACCATGTGCAATGGCAATAACCAGTAATGTCTGGAGGTTTATGGGAGCCCTGCCAAGGGAGCAACTCAAAAAGCACAGTCCATTCATAGCATTTGGCTTTTTATTTGCTAGACTGCTTTAAAAAGGATATTTTTAAAATCATGCACTTTTGTCATACTTTTTATTCACAAAATTATTGTTGCAATTGCTCATTAATTTCTCAGAGTAACCAAGCTTTTTCTATTTTTCCCATCGAGGGAAGTGAAGCCAGTCCTTGCAATACTTTACCATGGTGCTATCTCCCAGCCCTCTTTTTATTATTTTACATTTTAAAAAATACTCCACTCTCTTTTACTTTGTGTGTATGAGTATATTGCCTGCATGTATGTAAGTGCACCAGCGTCATGTACCAGCGTCATACAGTACCTGCAGTCAGAAGAGAACATCAAATTCTTCTGGGACTGGAGTTGCAAATGGGAGTTAGCTGGGTCCTCTGCAAGAGCAGTCAGTGCTGTTAACCACTTAGCCATCTCTCCAATCCCCATTAATTTTAAATTTTGAGACAGAATCTCACTAAGTTGTCCATGCTGGCCTTGAATTCATTCTATAGCCCAGGCAAGTCTTGAGTTTGCAAACTTCCTACCTCAGACTCCTGAATAGCTGGGATTACCAGCCTGTACCACCAGGCTAGATTAGTGTACATAAACCATGAGGAAATCTTTGTTCTAAACTGAGATGTTTAAGATACTTGTTGTTTTTCAATAAAACAATACATACTTTTTCTCTGAGATTCTTAGCCACAAGCAACATACTTGATTTGTCTATATTAACTGATAGATATTGCAAGTGCCATCAGAAGAACAAAATCTTAGAAAATGAGCCAAATCTGCTTCTGATGTACATTCAAATTCATGTGTTCAACAAACTCTCAGTGCATTGTATTTGTGTACTTTGATGTATAATGTGCAATTGTTTTCAACTGTAATTTTTACATGTTTGAACACTATTTCTTTTGAAAAGATATGCTCTGGTGACATCGACTTATTTAAATTTTTGAAATATTTCTCTTTTGTCTAGAGATTTTAGAAAGACTTCAGATTCCTATAATTCTTTCCTGATGTAAATTACAGTGTTGAAACTTCCGAATAAAGTCAAAAGCTCATAATTCTATTGACTCTGATGAGTAAACTCACATTTTAGTACATGATAGTGTATTAGTTTTGAAGAATACAAAATAGTGAGCTTCATTATAATATTTTCAATCATACATATCATATCGTCCTCATATTCAGGCCCAGCATTCCTCTCTATCTCTTGCTGATCTTCTTCTTGCTTCCAAATAATCGACCTTCTGTGTTCATGTCACACACTCATATAATATTGTAGTTATATGCTTATAGCTGTAGAGACTTTTCATGTGAGAAGGTTATAGTCTGTATCCCCCACTGTAGTACACTCTATTGTCACTGTCCTCCTCCCTTTAAGTACTTTTTTCCCTCAATCCCCCTTCAAAAGACTCAATTTTAATGCTCTACAAATTTTAATGATCAACAAATTGTGTTTATTCCACTAACTGCAAAACTAGTTCTATTTATTGGAATTCTTGGAAAACCCCTGTTTCAAACTCACATTATCATTTGGATGGTTTTTAACCACTTCATTCTCTTGACTGAATTATTCCTCAGTTAATTTCCCTCAATCTAACCATATCCATTCACGTTTTATAATGTGATGACCAGAAGTATTGTTATTGAAGCTCTCAGTACACAAGCCCCACCTGGAAAGGTTCTGCCCGTTTTTATGTTCTATAGAATAAAAACAATTATTTTTCATTTTCAAGGTATAAAATTGTGCAATATTGAATTTATTTTGAAAGGATACATAGTACCTATCCTTTTTTTTCTTAAAGAAAAAAAAAGGATCGCTTTTTTCTCTTCAAGATACTGCCATGTTCCTATATTAGAGATTGACTCCAAATGTCACCACTCATGGTAATTAATCATTAAAAATACTACTCACTGTAGTATTTTTCCTTAGACATGGATTTCTATTAAACATTTCTTTATGTTCTTATAAGTGATTGCAATGGGTATATAGAAGATATTTATAGACTACTCAACAGTTGCCTAGACAGTTTTTTTTTTTTTTATAAAACTAGTGTTTTCTTTGTTTATGAAGTCCTCAAGAATTTGCAGAAAATAATTTCCACATAAATAATAAGTGAAAAGATTTGAAACTCTCAACTGGAATAAAACTCTCAACTGGAATTTTCTGGATAATAATACTTTAGTAGTTCTATATTACGGAGTAATAATTGCACCTTCACATCACAAATAGTAATTCTTTTTTTAATATTTTATTTATTATTTTTATTTTTTGTGTATAAGTGTTATGCCTGCATGTAGGTAAATGCACCCGTGTTGTGCAATGCCCACAGAGGACAGAAGAGGCTGTCGGATCCCCTGGAACTGGAGTTACAGACAGTTGTTAATTGCCATGTGGGTGCTAGGATTTGAACCCACATCTTCTGCAAGAACAGTCAGTATTCTTAACTGTTGAGCCATCTCTCCAGCCCCACAAATAGTAATTCTTTAAAGCTACTTAATGGGGGAAACACCAAGAGAAAATGACTTGTATTAAAACGTGAATCTACAGTTTGCCCCAACCTCCTAACAAGCATTCAAACTTAAGATGTTAGCCCTCAAAACTCTATGAATGGACATTGTAGAATAGCTCCAGCCACTCTTCTGGATTCCACTGAGTTCAGTGATATCCACATAACTCTGGATGAGACCTTGGCATCATGGTCAATCTTAACATCCCAGTCAAACTTAGCATCACAGTCAACCTGAGTATCATGGTCAATCTTGGCATCCCAGTTAATCTGTCCCTTGGGCTTCATTACATGTGAGAGTGTCTTCCCCTTTGACCCTACTATATCCTCACCACTGTGACACAAACACATGCAGTATTATTGGTTTACCAGTTGTCCAATATTTATCGATACAGTTAAGTTGGCTTTGAAAATAAATCACAGCACCAATGTTCAACCAATTTATTGGCAAAGTAGGTAGAGTTTACATTTGGCTTGAACTGCTAGCTCAAGCTGGCCCAGAACTCATGATCCTACTGTCCCTGATTCCATGAGCTGGGATTATAGCTGTTGCCACCCTGCCTAGTCTTGATTGGACTTGTTTACTCCACAATGCTTCTTCCATCTCAAAGAAATACTGACACTTTGGAAGTCATCCCCTTCTTTCTCGTTCTTATTCTGTATGAGACTTGCCACACCGTAATACACAACACATTCACTTCATGTTTAATTAACTCTGAGCTTATAAAATGTCTTCACCTTAGAAGCTGTGGAGAACAGTTTTTCTGAATTTATATAAATACCTTTCCTCATTCATTTACAAGAATGCAGATGAACAATTTAAAATGTATGTCCCAGTGGATTTAAGCTATAATTTGTCTCTGTAAGTGCAATAAAATAAAATAAAATAAAATAAAATGAGCTATCTGAGATGTATTTCCATAGAGTTTATAAAAAAGAAAATAAGACAAAATAACATGCATTTAACCCCAAACTTCAGGAATTGTTTCACTTTTAAAACAAGCAACTCAGTCTTAAATACAATAACTTTTTATAGGCTGAGGTACTAAAGCACAATCCTCTTAAAATAAAATGATCAGAGTTTCAAATGGTAGTGTGTGCGTGTGTGTGTGTGTTTACATGTGCGCGTGGTGCATACAGATGCATGTGGAGGCCAGATGTTGATATAGGGAGTCTTCTTCTGACATTCTCCTCTTTAATTTTTGAGGTGGATTCTCCACTGATCCTGGAGCTCATGGACTGGCTTCTGTGGGCTAGCAGCCATCAAGTCCCAGAATCTTTTTGTCTCTGCCTCTCTAGATGCACCATCGCACACAGCTTTGCACACAGGTTCTGGAACCCAGACTCATGTTCTTACCCTTACACGTCAGGCACTTTACAGATGGAGACTCCACCCAGTCCAAAAAGCTATATCTTATCACTCTCACTTTTTACTCAAAAAAGTGCTACACACAAATCTCAGCAGTGATGTAATTTAATATATGCAGAAGGAGAGTATTTGCTAAGATATCATTGGGCACCAAGACAGCTTTGGTCCTTTCATAGTGAACTTGGTTTTAAAAATGATTTCTCAGCCATTCACACAGGTTTTTTTCCCCCTAGCTGGTCTCCAAAGACTATTTCATTATCCTACCTTTTCAATGACTTTCCATAAAGGAATACAAGATGTGAATCTGGATTTTAATATGTACCATTTAAAGTAGTTATCAATGATACATCAGTCATTCTGCCCAGTGCTCTGGGGAGGTGGGTTTGAATAATTACAGCTGACCTTCAGACAAGAGAAAATCTAATCTATCCTTGAAGACTTCTAACTGTGGAATGTTTTGTCTGATAGGTGAGTAAGCACCGAGTCATTAGCATGACATTTGAGAGATCATCTGAAATTTGAAGCTAAAACAAAACTATTTTTCTTTGCCAGGATAATGGGCTAAGATTCTTACTGTAATGCTGAATTTTAGGTTTTTTTCACTTCTTATTTCAAGATTTATCATTTAATAGACCCATTTTCCTGCAGGAAAGGATACAGAGTAGAGCTGTTTAAAGCACAAATCTTTAAAAAAATTTTGGCATTCCACACACAAAAAATGAATGGCTTCTTTTCCATGAGTACTTTGGGGAAAATCGCTGTCAACTATATGTTTAAGTGAGGTTTTTTTTTTGTTTGTTTGTTTGTTTGTTTTAATTGCTCAGAGCTGGGAAGATAGCTCAGAGGGTAAATTACTTGTCCTGAAAGTATAAGGAATAGTCTCTCAAATATACAAAGAACTCAACAAAACCTAACCATCAGGAAAGCAAACAACCCAATTAAAAACAGACTATGGAACATAAAGTTCTCAGACGAATAAATACAAATGGATACTAACTCTTTAAAAGGTGTTTAGCATCCTTAGCCATGAGGGAGTCAGATCAAAATGATTTTGTTTCTTACCTCAGTCAGAATGGCCATTGACAGCAATACAAATGACAATGAACGCAGGCATGGATGTAGTGAAAAGGAATGTGTAATACGCCGTCGGTGAGATTATAAACTAGTGCAGCCACCGTGGAACTCAGTGTCCAGGTTGCTCACAAAACTAGAAATCGATCTACCAAATAACCAGGCTGTACCACACTTGGGTATGTAGTCAAAGGAGTTTGTATCCTACTACAGAGATACTTGCAGATTCATTGCACTGTTACTCTAGTCACCATAGCTAGCAAATGGAATCAGCCTAGAAGTCCAGGACATCTAGGACAAGGAAAATGTGGTACATATATACAATGGAATTTTATAAAATGAAATCATGAAATTTTCAGGTAAATGGATGAAATTGGAAAAAAAATTGTACTAAGTAATCCAGGTGCAGAAAGACAAACTCCACAAGTTTCTCATGGGAATCCTAGCTGTAAACATTTGGGGTTTTTTTTGTGTGTGTGTATTTAATTTGGATTACATGTGGAAGCCAGTAAATTAGAAAAGGTCCAATGGGAGTGAGAGATATAGGGGAAGGAAGATAGTACAGTATAGGTAGAGTAGAGAGGGGGAATACTAGGGGTAGAAAGATTCAAGCAGGAAGTGGGTAGGCAGTTGGAGGAAATGGTAGGTGAGACTTAGCCAAAATGAAGGGCTTGTAGAAAAGCCATAGAGAAACATACTATGTTGTAACACACACAAAAAGTATATAATAGGAGGTGATACTAGAACACAAGTGAAACGAAGGAAGGGAGGAACACTGGGGGTTGAAGTTAAGCTGGGAGGATGGCCAGGTAATGGGAAAGAGGCACTGATAGGGGAGGTTAACCACAACCAATGATGAAAAAGCTTTATGAAAACCTATTCATTTTTAAGCTAATCATAAAATACAGCATTTTGTTGTGGTTGTCTTTTTTGAGAGAGGGTCTCCCTATAGCCCTGGGTAGCCTGGAATTTACTGTGTAGGCCAAGGTAGCCTCTAACTCACAGAGATCTTCTTACCTCTGCCTCCAAAGTGCTGGGATAAAAAGGTTGTGCCACTATGCCCAGCACAAAATACAATTTTTAAAAGTAGTCTGGCCACAAATACCCTGCATGGGTGGACAGTGCTCTCCCTAAAAGACATATGTTATTAAATGAAAGTCTCAGTGCCAGACAAGGGATACCCCATTATGAGTCATTGGTTAGGGAAACCCCAGAGAACTCTCCCCCAAGTAACACAAGCTGTCACCTTTGCTCTTTGTTACCCACCATAACTAGATGGTAAAACCCTATTGCTGAAGATATCATACACTTCGGTTACACAAAATAGAGAAATCAATATCAAATTGACTAGGGGAAGTCTTCCCTGATAGCTAGCTTTCATAGTGCTAGAAGGTGCTCTGCAGGCCACTGGGGCCGGGGGAGGGGGGGATCAATGGTCTTACCTAGTACTGGACCTGGCATGCTACAATACTGATGTCCCAGACATGTTGTGCCTACTGGTGAAATAGTGGCATGATAGTTACAGAGATAACCAACTACTTTCAGATTAGATCTGAGTCCTACTCTGCAGGAGGGCACTAAACCTGGTATTGTAAACCTGGTCAAAAGCCTATTGCTGGGGAGGCCATCAGCCCTAGGGGGAACATACTATTGTTATTTGGCTTAATGGTGATGTTGTAAAACTGTCTTCAAAAATTTGTTGATACTCATCATTAGTACTGCTCTCAATATTGGCCAGAGAAGTTTCTGCAGTGGGCAGCGTTTACTACAGAGACTCATAACAGGTCAGAGTACTAAGCATAAGAGACTGTGATTGCTCAATCCTAAGTGGGATATCACTGTCCCTTACCCCAAAGCTCAGAGACCATCACAGAAGGGAGAGTGGGAAGAACATATGAGACTGAGAGTCAGGATGTATTAGTCACTTTTCTGTTGCTGTGATAGAAACACTGACCAAAAGAACTTATAGAAGGAAGAGTTTATTTAGCCTACAGTTTCAAAGGGGCAACAGCCCATCATGGTAGGGAGGCATGGTGGCAGAGGTGGCTGGATGAGTGGAAGCTAAGCTCACATCTTCAAGCACAGGAAGAAAGAGAGCAACTTGAGATCCAGTAAGGCTTAAGAAGTCTCTAAGCCCACCCCCAGTGACATGCTTCCTCCATCATGGCCACAACTTCTAAGATCGCACAGAACAACACCACCATCTGGGGATAAAACACCCAGATACTTGGAGCCTATGGGGGACATTCTCATTCTAACCACCACACAAAAGGAATGCTGTGAAATGCTGTGTTCTCAACATCCTTGGTTATTGCACTCATGAACTCACAGGAGCTGTGGGTACCTGTACAAGACATACACAAGATCAAGCCAATCAAAATTCCATCAAGCTCCACCCTTAGCTGGAGACATATTGGCAGTTTATGGCTGCTGGGGGAGTGAGAATTAATTTTCCTTGGGAGTAGGCTTCTTGTAAATTGCCCGTACTCCAGTGGGTGGTTTTACAGCCAATCACTCTAAGGGATGCCCTAAGTAGACTCTGTGAGATCTTTAGAGAAAAGGACTTAAAGTTTGGAGGCATATGTGTTGGATTTTGTTCAAGGGAAGTGGCAGGGAATGATGGGTGGATGTGATAAAAATAAATTGTACACACGTATGAAATTCTCAAAGAATAAACCAAATGTATTATTTTAAAAATAAACAGAAAAAAATTGGTCTTCACGGGGCTGGGAAGGTGCTTAGTGTGTAAAGTGCTTGCATTTGGAGTGTGAGGACCTCAGCTCAAGTATCAAGAACCCATGTAAAACCCAAACCTGGCAGTGTGATAAAACTCAAACTGGTAATGTGCATCTGTTCCAGAACTTCTACAGCGAGATGGGAGATGGAACGGGGAATCTCAGGAAGCATGTGGGTAACTAGCATGACATAAGAAGGGGCAAAGGAGGGACCCTGTGTCAAGGAAGACAGTGACATCAACACATGGGGTTTTCCTCTGAGCTCTGCACGCATGCCTTGGCACATGGGTGCTTCTGCTGTCACACATCTCACACACACACACACACACACACACACACACACACACAGATTTACAAATATGACCTGTTCAATAAATGTTAATGTACCACTTATTCTGTTGGTTAGTACATTAAATCTCCAACTTTTAGATCATAAATAGTGGATGGAAAATGTTTGCCATCTGTCTTTGGACATAGGACATACTTAGCATGCTTACAATATTATTTTTAAAAATTCTCCTTTCCTCATTAACCTTTCTTTCTAAAGTAGTGGTACAAATGAAGTCTCTATAGGATACAGTGCAAAGAAAAATTCCTTTTGGTCTTATAAACTCCTGGCTAAGTCACATGCAAGAAAGGAAACAATTTAGACAGGAGGGGGATTGAATGCTTACAGCAAACACATATTCTCATATACTTTTATGGCTGTTATTTATGCAATGCACAAAAAGATGGTGAGAAAAAAATACTGCTAGTTTAATGTGCTTTTGCATGTTTTCCATTTTCCTATGTATCTTAGCCTGTTGACTTTATTTTTTTTTCTTCCTTTGAAATATGTTCCCCATTACTTCTGTATAAAATTAGAAAAAGACCTCAGGACAAGAATCTTTCACCATATTCTCTCCAGCACCCTGCTCCACCTCTGTGCAGAGAGCTAATCCAATACCTCACAGGCCTTAGGCATGCTAAGCATGTACTCTACCACCAGTCACCCCTCCAGCCACAACCTGTCTTCTTTGTCATATTAATTTCTCTTTGTATATGGAGCTTAAAACAGATAAGCATTAAAGTGTGTATAAATTAACTAGTGGAAATTAAAATCTACCTACTTTTTCCTGCTTTTTGTCTTGTCGTTTTCTTTATTCTTCATATTCTCTGTTTTCAATACCATGTTTAAATTTTATCATTCAGTTCTTTAGTGATAACTATTAACATGCCATTTTTGCGCTGTCTCCAAAACCAAAGGCTGTTTTGTAGTTTGAATAGTTTTACCAGTCTAAACAGTCATTGGCCTTCAGTTTGGTGAGGTGGTAAAAGCTACATGGTTCCAATTATATTCAGCATATAGCAAATCAATAGTGTTGATCTTTACTTCTTTATTGTAGTAACAGTTGTGTGGAACTAAAGTTCTCCGGAGAGGCTACATCTATATTAAGAATCCTGCAGACTGCTTGACCTTAACAGCCGTAACCTGGTGATTGTGGAAAGATATAATGTTGTTAAGTTGAGAGTAAAAATTACCTTGGGCTCTCCTAGGCCCATTTTACAGTTTAAATTTACTCTAACATTATATCTGGCCTAGCATTCTAGTGACTACTAGGTAAATCTCCTAGAAGGCATTGCTAAGCTTAATAGACATCAGGCCTCCACCCTAAAGTGAAGAATGTCACAAGACAGCATCATAACCCTATAGAAAAGATTTTTCTACTTTGCTGTAGCCCACACTGTTTGCTAACATCCACACTGTTGTATTGATTTATGACTATTTTTGTTCCGTGACTATTAAAGTTCACGTCACCTCTTTTACAGGGGACATGTCACTCAGGATAACTGGGATCCATACACTCAGGCCACTATCACTCAGAATTAGTTCAGAGTAAACTATTTTCTTATATTCTTTACAACAGAATTGTCATCTTTATATTGATACTGAAAGTGTCCATTAAACACAAAACACACATGCAATCCGATGGTCAGCTATAAGAGTTAGATTGCTTTCCTAAGAAGCTGCATTGCTCCTACTAGGAAGGGCAGCACTGATACTTCCTTTCAGAATTGATTTCAGCTCTATCATGCAGAACTGCAACAGAGTGGAAGCAAGGGCCACTATTGCTTTACCCGAAAGATGCTCACAGTGCTCTTCAAGCAAGAGAAGTTCTTGCTCATACACAGATGCATCCATTCACTTGCTCAACAAATATTCATGGAGCTATCAGCATGTACCAGGGCTCTGTGCTATGGACTAAAGCACCTTTCTCCGGTGCAGTAGGGTGAAGAAACACATGGGTCAGGATGCGAATCATCCAAATCATAGTGTAAAACCTGGGGGAGAGCTGTATAAGCAGCATAGGGCCCAAAGTTGGAGCTGACTGTTAATGATTCAAGGAGTGGGACAGAAGACTAGGTGAGAGACTTAGGTAGTCTGGAGTGGCCTTGTGACCTTGATTTACATTAAGGCCTATTGCATCCTTGAGCTCCAGTTATCCTTAAGAGGTTTTGAATATGTTTGAATCTGATAACAAGACCAGTTGATGAACACTTCCTGTTTGGTAGATATTGTTCAAAGAATTTTATGTGTACTATTTTTTCTAGTTGTTCCATGACATAGCTACCTTTATCATGCCAGTTTAAGCTGGAACAAAGGTAGGTCCCAAAGACTTAAGGCAATTTGTGCAAAGTCGCTCCATTAGTAAGTGGTAGAGACAAGATGATGCTGTTCACTCCTTTCTTTTGAGACCTAAGTGAGAGCACTTGCAGTAGAAATTTCTGAATTCATTTCCTGAGAAAACTGATCAAACAATATAAAGCGGAATGGAGTTTTCTTATAGGGAACTTAGTGGTACATTTGTTTAAAAGCTCCTTCTGATATACTTGTATTCAGTTTCCATGGAATCTGAACCTAGGAGGAACAGAGAGTACTTTTCTGAAGTCACATGCTTAAAGCCTTTCAGACATCTGATGTAGGCATTAGGGCAACAGGCAGGATGACTACAGGGAGAGCAGGTGGGAACACCACTCAGACACCGCACAGAGAATGTGTAACCATAAAAGATATTTGAAAGCTCTTCCTGAGTCAGTTTGTATGTTTATGTTTAAAGCTTTAATTTCACCACACTAGGAGAGTTGGCTTTATGTGCATCTAATGTACCATCTTCTCACTCATCAAGTACATCCTGGTGGTAACTACACCCCAAAACATACAACTAGCCAGTTGTGGTAATACACACCTTTGTTCCCAGCACAGGGGGGGGGAGGGGGGCAGAGGCAGGCACAGATCAAAGCCATCCTGGTCTACAGAGCAAGTTCCAGGTCAACTGGGGCTATAGGGAGACACGGTTTCAAAAACAAAACAAAGAAAGCATACAACTGAGCTCAACACTGATGGGAAATAAGAGTCAAAGTCCTGTGACTTCCCTTCTCTTCTGGTCTTCACATTTCCTATTCCTGAAAACTGAGCATCTTTCTGTGTGTTTCATACTGCTTCCAAAGAAAGATATTAATTTGTGCAAAACCCCATTCACATATAATGGGACTGTTTAATTTTCTGACCCTCCATTCAAAGGCACACACTCTGTGAATGAGAAAGTATTTGAAAAAGACATAAGCGAGGAATTTGTAGATATATTAATGAATGTCACTGTTCTTATATTTCTTAGTAAAGATTCCTCATTATGTGCACTTCTAATTGCTAATATGGCTGAGGTTAATAAGAAAATTATTAAGGATGAAGCACATTATCGATACTATAACATACGTGTCCACCCTTTTTCTGCAGAAAATGTGAAAGCCAGCTGTCTGACACTATTATTATTATTGAACTCTTTTATATTTATTTGAGTGTGTGTGTGCATCTGAGTGTGTGTGTATGTGTGTGTGTGTGTGTGTGTGTGTGTGTGTGTGTGTGTGTGTAGGTCAGAGGACAACTTGTGGGAGTCAGTTCCCATTTGCTCCTTCCACTATGTGAGTCCTGGCATCAAAGGCAGGTCATCCAGCTAACCAGCTAGCACCTTTACCCACTGAGTCATCTAGCTGACCAGAAAGTATTCTTTTATACAATTAAGACATATTATTTATTAATTTTAAACATGATTAAAATGTTCTTCAAAATACCAGGAATTAAAACTTAAATTCAATTTAACATGAATTTAAGACTGACCACTAAAATTGCAGTAGTGCAAAAGGAATTTTAACCAACTGTGGATTTCTACAGCAGCCTCCATCTGCTCCAAAAAGAAGCTTCTTTCATGGGAGATGAGAGCTACATGTATCTGTGGGTATAAGGTAAATATTTTGGTCAAAATGCAAAAAATAGGCAATCATGTGCAATGCAACATCTAAAGACTCATGGAACATCATGGAAGAGGGGGCGGAAAGAGTCTAAGAGCCAGAGGACCAGGCTCCTTCTGCTAGGAAATCTACACTCATAAAATATAAACAATATGGTTGTCTAAACAAGACCTGCATAATGACAACACCAGGTAGTATGTCAACAGAGATGAAATTTTATAAAGCCCTGCCCCTAGATGAAGAGCTCCAGGCCATCAATGGCTGCTGAGAGAGGGAGAATCAGTTTTCTCCAGGGATTGTGTGTGTGTGTGTGTGTGTGTGTGTGTGTGTGCATGTTTAATAATTATTATACAAAAAGTAATGAGTTTGAGAGGGACTTGGGGAGGGTGTCATGAGAGAAGTTGGAGGCAGGTCAGAGAGGTGAATATGATTGAAATGCAGAATTCATGTATGAAATTCTCAAAAAATTTTTTTTACCTTGACTAGGTTTTTTTTGTGATTCCATATGAATTTTAGGACTTTTTCTATTTCTGTGAAGCAAGTCATGGGGATTTTGATTGGAGTACATTAAATGTATAAATTGCTTTTGGTAGGAGGATCATTTTAACAACATTAATTCTATCAATTCATGAACACAGGTCTTCCCTTCTCCCTATGTCTTCCTCAATCCCTTTCTTCAAAGATTGTAAGTTTTCTTTGTAGTGATCTTTAATGTATTTGGTTAGGTTTATTTCTATATATTTCAGGGGGGGTATTGTGAATGGAAGTGTTTCTGTGATCTTTTCCTCTGACATTTGCTATTGGCATATAGAAATGTTACTGATTTTTGTAAATTGATTTTGTATCCTGTCACTTTGCCGAAAGTGTTGAAAATTTCTAGAATATTTCTGGTGAAATTTTTAGAACCTTTTATGTATAATATTAAGTCATCTGCAAATAGGAATGTTGACTTTTTTTTCCCAATTAGTGCCCCTTTAGTTTCCTTTACTTGTGTTGTTGCTCTAGCTAGAGATTTAAACACTGTATTGAAAAGGAGTGGGGACAGCCTTGTCTGGTCCCTGATTTCAGTGGGAATGCTTCAAGTTCTTCTCCATTTAGAATGATGTTGGCTGTGGGGTTGTTGTATACAGTTTCCATTATGTTGAGGAGGTGTGCTTTATTCAGTACAGTTCTCTCTAGGACTTTTAACATGAATGAATGTTGGATTTTGTCAATGGCCTTTTCTATAGCTATTGAAATAATCATGGTTTTTTTTTTTTTGTCTTTAAATCCCTTTGTATGATTTATAACATTTATTGACTTATGTATATTGAACCATCCCTGCATCTCTAGATAGAAGGGAAAGGATGTTATGGACACAAATTTGACTCAATAGACCTTAATATATATGACAGACATATGAAATCTAGCGGAGGGGGGGGGCTTTAAGAGGGGTGAAGATTAGGAGGATTCTAAATATGATTAAAATAGATTGCATGAACTTCACAAAAATTCAAAAAAAATTTTTTTGGTCTTTTTTAGACAGGGTATCCCTATAGCCCCAGGAGGGCTAGAACTTACTATGTAGATCAGGCTGTCTTCAGTCTCAAGGAGATCTGCCTGCAGAGTGCTGGGATTAAAACCATCATGCCTGGCAAAATTTCTAAAACCTTTTAAACCAAAATAAATTTTAAAAAATTAAAAGTATTTTATCTCTAACAAGACATATTTCAGAAGATATTTTAAAGTCTCTTTTAATTTTGTTAAAAGACAAATCAATATCATATAGTGGTTTGATGCTGTTAATCAATAATTATAATCTTAACTGTGATACTTAAAATGTAAAGCCTGTACATTCAATATGATAAGACATTATTTTCACAATGGACTTTTGAGCTTCACAATTTATGAAGTAGTTTTTATTTTTATTTTGTTTGCCTGTTTGCTTTTGAGACAGGGTCTCCCTGTAGTCCTAACTGGTCTACAGTTTGCTATTCTGCTGTTAATCAATAATTATAATCTTAACTGTGATACTTAAAATGTAAAGCCTGTACATTCAATATGATAAGACATTATTTTCACAATGGACTTTTGAGCTTCACAATTTATGAAGTAGTTTTTATTTTTATTTTGTTTGCCTGTTTGCTTTTGAGACAGGGTCTCCCTGTAGTCCTAACTGGTCTACAGTTTGCTATTCAGACAATGCTGGCCTCATCCTCACAGAGATCAGTGTGCTGCTCCCTCCAAGTACTGGGATTAAAAGTTTACACTACCACACATGACTAATTCATAACATGTTTTACATGGATTCTCTCATTCTCTCTCTCTCTCTCTCTCTCTCTCTCTCTCTCTCTCTGTACTGAGGTTTGAATCTAGAGCTTTCACACAAGTTAAGTTGCTCCACTGTAGGTTCTCTTTTTACTTTTTTAGTTTCTTTTATTTTTACATTGATACATTCATGTGTGTACATGTGTGTACATGTGTGTACATGTGTGTGCATGTATGTGCATGTGTGTGCCAGGGCATGTGTATGTGGTCAGAAGATGCCTTTTTCCTTCCATTACACTGGTACTGGAGAATCTACTCCAGGTCATCAGGCTTTGGTGGCAAGCACCTTTACCTGCTCAGCCATCTTGCCTGCCCTACCTTTTAGTTTTTTGAGGCAGGCCCTTACAAAATTTTCTGGGCTGGTCTTGAACTTATTCTTTAGCCCAGGCATGCTTTCAACTTGTGATCTCTCTGCTTAAGCCCTTTAATCACTAGGATTACAGGCCTGTGCCACCTGGCTAGGCTTTCTTCCCCTCTAAAACCCCAGCTGAGTAAGGCAGAGGACAACTCTGTTGTTCCTAATAAATATGAGCTAGTTGATGTTGGAAATAAGGCAGTCCCTGTTCCAGCTCGCATATGGCATGGCCAGGAACTGGAACAGAGCCTCACCCCAGAATCTCTGTTCTTCATTGTCAAGCTAGCTCCCCAATAAGTTAACAAAATCACTGTTTTACAAGAGTCTAGATGGACTCTTCTATACTTGCTATTCTCAGTATTTTTTCTTTTTTCTCTGTCAATCCTCAGATCCATTCTTCCTTTTACTTTGCAATCTAAACTAATCCCATGAAATCCACAAGAAAACAAGTCACCAAAAGGAAGAATCGCTGATTCTCAAAGGCTATTTGAAGGATTTAATGAAGTCAGTTTGGCCTTTTACAACTAATTATGGGATGTGTGGTGATCTAACATCTGGGGCCACTAGAGCTCCACTAAATCATGATAAACATGTTGCCACTGAAACTGAGTTGTGTAATGTTTTTACCTTAAAATCAGATCTACACTGATACCTGTCTCAAACAATGAAAGCAATCCAGCTTGTGTAAAGATCTCAGTGTCTGGCACGCAGTACGCTTTCTTGTTAGCAGTTGCTAACCACCATGAATGCACATTGAAATGGTAACATTTATTATGTGGTACTTACGTTATTCCAAGGATTTTTTAAAATCATGAATATTTAAATGAACTTCTACCTTTTTCTCCTTTCATGATCTGAACAGTATCATTTTAAAGGCTGAGATTCTCAAACAACCAAGTTAAGTGTTGTTAAGATGAAATGACCTCTAGGGTTGGAGTTCAGGAGAGCAGGGTCCTGCTACAAATCCTGACAGTACTTTGAGCCTGGAGATGTGCAGACATTTGACCCAGGAGCATCCTGGAAGCTTTGGACTAAGCACGGGGTGCCTCAGTAATTGGCACTTAGAGTAATAACTGCATCAATCATACTGTCAAGAAACATAGCACTTAGACCTAATGGGAAGAAAACAAGTTATTAAGAAAAAACTTCTGTTAATAATGTTAGTCTTCCACATTAAGCCCTGTGCATATATCAACAGAAATAGCTAATAAAATTTGAAGGATGTAAGCTTCTCAACCTATGATTCTCCTCACTACACTCACATGGTACTGAGCCTAGTTCTTTGGGGACTTAACAATTTATTGCTAGGTATTCATTTTGAAACGAATCTTCTCTTTTGAGGGATATGTAGTTTAAATAGAAAATGGATGGATTATGGGTAGATTTTAAAGAAGGGTGAGAAAGAGGAAGGAGCAGGGAAGGAAGGAAGGAATGGAGGGAGGAAGAAAGAAAGGAAGAGAGGGAGAGAGGAAGGAAGGATGGTGAAAAGTGGGGGGGGGCAGGAAAGGAGAGAAGGGAGACCTCAGAGTTCCTAGCTATAAAGTCATAGATAAAGAACAAGAAATTTTGAGGTATTTGAAGCAAATCAGAGACATTGTTTTGCATACGCTCACTTGTCTCACATAGTAAGAACCATAAATACACTTGCCTGCTAAGGACAATTAGGAGTAGGGAACAGATATGATTGAGAATCTTTTACCACAGATTGCTAATGTGGGAAACTTATAGATGCCTTCTGAATTTCAGATCTCAGGATCAGCCTCCCAAGGAGATTCACTGATTATTGATGTTTCTAACACCTCAACTCTCAAGCAAGGAGCTTACTAGTTCAGCTCAAGTGTGGTGTTGACGCAGCGATGGAGTGTGATGGACAGGAGTGAGCTTGATGAACAACCCAGACTTGGTGCATCTTGTACTTTTGAGCCAGTCAGAGTCTGGGTCACTCTTAACAAAGCTCTTTATAATAACTCTCCCCAAGTTCAGGTGATAAGAAGCTAGGACAGGATTCATAGAATGAGTCCACTGACTCCAACCTGCTTGTTATAGTTCCATAAAACTAACGTTTCCTGGGCAGCATCTGTCTGTCATCCAGGGTGATTAAGTTGTAGCAATGAAGGGAAGAAGCAGGCTGACCTCTCAGAGGGCTTGCTTTGTTTTATTAGAAAATGCTTTGAAAACATTATGGTAATGGCTTCCATGATCTCTCCCCCAATCCCAGGGAATTTGAATTATCCCTAGACTTTTTAAATATGGAGCTAAAATTACTCCTTATACCTCTTCACAGTTGGTCAAGACCTGAGTGTTGGGCAGGAAGCCGTGTTTTCATCTGAGTCTTAACCCCATTTTTCCCTTGACATCTGTCTTGATTTTCAGATCTTTTTAGCTGTTCCTCAAATATGTTGGCCATTTTCCATCTGGTCCTCATAGCCCTGGAGCCTGGGGCCATGCTCTCTGAGACTCTAAACCCTGATCTTATATCTCAAAAGGTCATGTATCCCAGGCCTCTGAGAAGTTTGAAAGTATGTCCTAGGGGTTTTAGCAGAGTTTCCTGTGGGAAGTAAAGAACAGGCTGGGGACCATTCAGCAGGTGGCAGAACTGGGGGGTACAATGTCAGTCATGGGGTCAGATGTCTGGTTTTAATTCCTAAGGCAGGACATTAAAACACTGGCTCTGGTATGGAAGGAGCTACCAGACCGTGAACACGTGATGAAGTGACAGTCCCCTTGCACTGTCTTTGGACAAAAGAAACAGGGGTCACAGAATGGGGCTATATTAGAAAAAGCACTTAGCCAGGAAAAAGAAATAAGATGAGAGTCTCAGATCAGCCAGGAGAAACCAGAGATTATACTCATCTGCAAAATAATTCTATTTGATTTTTTTTCACACAGGAAAAAAATGAATATCCAATGATGAAATTGTCATGCATTAAATGTAAAACTCTAGTAAGAAGTATGATAAAGAATATAATTTACTAAGTTGTCCTAGTCTGCTTCCTGTCACTGTTATAAAATGTTGACAAAAACAAAAACAAAAACAAACAAACAAACAAAAAACGTGAGGAGGTAAAGGTCTATTTCATCTAAAAGCTTAGTCCATCATGGAGGGAAGACAGTGATAAAACTCAGGGCGGGAACCACAGAGAAATGCTGTTTCCTGACTTTCTCCTCTGGCCTGTGCTCAGCCTCCTTTCTTAAGCAACCCAGTACCACCTTCCCAGGAGTGTGGCCCTACTCACCGTTTGAGGAACTCGCCCACATCCTTCAGTCATCAAGAAAACACCTCACAGATATGCCCACAAGTCAACTGAATAGAGGTATTTTCCCAGTTGAGTCTCCCTCTTCTCAGGTGCATCAAGACGACAAGTGAATCCAACCACGACACGTTAATTTTATTAGCATTCAACGTATCAGCCACTGTGGAAACAATTTCTTAGTGACAAACTGTAAGACTAATCTAAACAAAGCAACACAGTCTTGCTAAATGTGTTGTTTTTCAAAGTGCCTGTGCATATAAGTTTTGAAATAATTTCTAAATCAAATACATGACTGGGTGAAAAATTTTAAAAGATGGTCATGAACATATTTAGGTGGGTTATTTCATATGTTTTGGTCAAACATTGTTTACAGAGTCTTAAGATGAAACGTGTAATACATAGGGTATGCAAAAGCCTGCAGAGAGAAGCTTCAGGTGCTAATACACTTGTAAACAAACCTGAGGACTAGGGTTCAGATCTCTAGCACTTTCATAAGTGACAAGTAGATATGGCGGCCCTTCCACTCACACTAGTGAGCAGGAGAGCAGGAGACAGGAGAGCTCTTGAGGGACAACTGACTAATTAGACTACAATTGAACCTTCAGTTCAAGTGAGGAACCCTGCCTCGATATATATGAGGTGGAGCGTGGTCAAGAAAAACACCTGATGTCACCCCCCTCTGGCCTCCACAGGCATGTACACACACATGCACATGCCCTCCCACCCTGCCACATATGTTATTTTAGATATGAAGGACAACATTGCTATCTGGAAATCTGAAGTACTTGAACACTATGTATTAAGCTTCCTATGAGAAAAGATGGACCCTTTAGATGACCTGTGCTTTGCCTGCACAAGGCATCTAACTCATTTATTTAAATGATATGCACTGGATTATATAATAAAACCTAGAATAAGAACATCTAGGATATTCCTCATCCAAATAGCTCCAAAAGTGGGGATATTTTGCATGTTGGTCAGGGTTGCTGCATTCTGCATGGAGTTGGATGATTCATTGTCTACTCAAACCACTGCCAGCAGACCCCTGAAGTCTGTGTCCCTCTTGATGGTATTTTATGCATTTTGCTGTGAGCAAAAGTCAGTAAAAGAAACATGGCTCTCATTGCATTAGAGACGAAGTTGTCACCATCCTTCTACTTCATATACAGTTGATATTAAAAATAGGGTTTTTCACAAGGTAAGCAACAGGGAAATTACATTTCTTGGTTCCAAGTCCCCTGCACAATTTCCAAGTGATATAACATCAAGAAAGTTTGATTTTATGACAATGTGTTTACAAATATATTAAGGGTGGAATGTTCACACCCTGAATGGGAATTGAGATTCAGTTGCAACTTATCTGGCAGTTCATGGAGTCTGCAGTTGTGCCTCTTGGTGATTGATGAAAATGAGTCCAGTGTTTCTTTGTTCCTCTTTGGTTTAAACTACCTATTCATCCACACAGAAAAAAACTATTTAGATGATATTTTAACTGCCAAAAGGACACATTAATTAAATGTTACTGAATGAATGTTCCAGAAAGGATGTCATTCAAACAAAAGAGGATTCATTTTGAATATGGAGAAGCCCCAAATGAAATACAAAATAAATTAGAACAGCCCCTCCAAGCAGCCTACACCACATACCTTTCGACAGCTCTCCTTTTCCTATTCTGAAATTAAAATCCACATTTTCCCCTAAGGTCTAGTCCAAGTTGTCACATACTTTTGACGGGTACACACTTGCTAAGTTATGACTTTCTCTATGTTTTTATAAAATTCTGTTTGTTACAATATTCTTTTTATCTCCCAATACTTAGTATATGGGAATTACGTCAAAGACTAGTTTTCTAAAAATATAAAAATCAAGGTCAAGCACATGGTCATCTTTCATTGGAAAACTCCCTGATTAATTTTAGATTAAGATAAGCAAAGGCAAGTTTAAGAATATGTGTTAAAGGCCAGAGCAGCAGATGCCTTCCGTGTCAATAATTTCCCTGAACTAATGCAAATTTTTAAAGAAACTAATAGCATCTCTGTTTAGCTTATTTTTGATTTGAGTTCACTGGTTCCCTATGCCTTTTACCTTCACAGAATCTGTTTCCTAATTTACGGTATGCTGGGTCTACACCAGCAATCACAAAAAGGAGTAAAATGTAAAAAAATGTTCCTTCTACCTTCAAATTCTAAATAGTTTTTATTTTTTGCACCCCGCATAATTTTGCTAGCCTCACTGAGAGAAATTTGAAAGCTACCAAGGAAATGTTTCAGCAGAATCTAGGCCTTGTCCAATTGAGAATTTATAATTATTATTTTTTTAATTTTATGTGTAGGCATGTATTGCCTGCATGTAGGTAAGTGCACCCATGTCGTGCAATGCCCACGGAGGTCAGATCCCTTGGGCCTGGAGCTATGGACTGTTGTTGGCTTCCATGTGGGTACTGGGATTCGAACCCAGGTCTTCTGCAATATTAAAACTTGTTTGAAGTGCAGGCAGGACTAACTTGTAGCACTAAGTGGGAGAAGAGAGAGCTGCTGCAAGCCTTTCTAAATGAGGCGGTTAGAGCATTAATCTATAAGCAGGTAGATAGGAAAAAAACTGAAAACCTAACTAGAAAAAAGGAGGGTAAGAAATGGGTCCTCGTCTTGAGCAATAGTGCTTTCTGGGGGCATTCTTTATTGCACTTGACATTCATACCCAGAATTATGGCTTTCCTTCCTTTATAACTAGAAGCAAAATAATTAACATTGCTTGTTCTTGTTTTCCTCTTGAACTAAACAGACTTAGGTTTATATATTTGTACTTTGTACTCATTGTATAACTTTAGGCAAGCGAGCAAATCTCCTTAATGCCCACATTTCTCACTGGGAAATGGAAGCTAGGACTACCCACCTTGCAGGGATGTTGGAAGGGAGACAAGTGAAATATATTAAGTGCTGAGTACATCTAAAGTCAGAAGAAAAGTAACTGTACTGCTGATCAGCTGCAGTGAGGTCGGAGATGGGAGGCAGGCACAGACTAGCCTGAGGATGGAAACTTCATCACAGCCTCTAACCGACAAATAGAAATGTTGATTATGACTGAGACTTGCTTCTGGTTTAAAGAACAGATGGGCAAAGCTGCTGCCCTAGGCCAATGGTTATGTGCAACCGTGTCAATAAAGCATGGCCAGAGAGCCCAGGAAGAGCACTCAGAGCCCAGGGAAGCTGAGTTATGGCCAAGGGCGAGGCAGCCAAGGAGAAGGCTGACCATGAGAAATGATGGAGTGCCTATCAGCAGAAAGCTCACAGGCCAGTGGTGGGCCCTGTTGACCAGGGTTAGTAAAGGTGGTACACTGTAAAGTTAGCAGTTAACCTTCCCCTACTACAGAAAATAAGCTTTTATGAAGATGTGAAGATTATCTCACTGGACCAAAGTGACCTCTGCCACTCAGCTCTAGTCTACCCCAACAGGCTCCTCATGAACCTTTCCTTCATCCCTGGATGCCAAGCCAATCATACAGGCTGTCTTTAATCAGCCATTACTCTTGCATTTAAGACTTTTCTCTTGCAGCATTCATAAATGCACATCTATACCATTTTATAAAATCTCAACTAAACTGACAAAGAAATAAAATTAACCCCACATCAAGTTATACTGTGTGGTACTGCATCAGGGATAGAATACAACTTTACCAGTATTGAGTGTGTGTGTGTGTGTGTGTGTGTGCATGTGTCTGTGTGTGTACATGTGTGCTGAGGTGTACATATAGATGTCAGAGGACAACTTATGGGAATCAGTTCTCTCCGTCTATCACGTGAGTCCTTGGGATCAAAGTCAGGTTGTTACGTTTGGCAGTGTATTCCTTTACCCACTGAGCCATTTCCCCAGTCCAAGAACTCAACTTCAGCTCTAGTTTAGTACTTTTTAAAAGGAATGCTGTGTGGACACTAACGACACAACAGGCCTTAAGACAAATGACAGACTGTATGAGTTCCAGTGGGGGAGCTATGGGAGGGCACCAGTGGGGAAGCAGCTATAAAGATGATTAAGATTGATTGAGATCTTCTGCATGAAATACACAAAAATTCAACTAGAACACATTTTTTTAATAAAGGAATGCTGTGGCCCTTAATATAAAATTGTATAGACCTTCACTTTACCATATTGACAACAGTTGATACTTCCCTGATTGTGTAATGTACTTTGTGTGTGTGTGTGTGTGTGTGTGTGTATGTGTGTGTGTGTGTGTGTGTGTGTGTGTTTGAGAGAGAGAGAGGATTCTCTTTGCTTTACCCAGCTAGCAATTACATCATCAGTGTTCAGTGTATCATCTCATATAACAGGAGAAACTCATCAGTACTTGCTACAGGATTGAAAGAATAACTTAGACTTAAAATCTTTAAGAGTAAAAGCTCCAACAGTAACAACACAGAGGGTAAAGGGAAATCTCCAGGACAGTGGAAGAGGTGAGGAGACTTTGAGTGGGGAAGCAGCCTACCCAAGCCTAGGACTTCATCACTGTGCTGGTGAGATGCTTTGAAACTTTAAGATCCCTGAGAATAGTTAGGCTTGTGAGGAATCCAGTGAAGATCACCTGGGTGTGGACTGCTCTGTTTGCCCTGGCTGCCCACGATGCTTGTGTCAGGCTTTCAACAAGAAGTCTAACTAGAGTCAAAGACATGCACCAGTTTACCCAGGAACGTCATTATGAGTCTAAATGGCCTTTCCTTTCTCACCATACTAATCTTACTATCTTCCCAACATGGTTGGAGGGTGGCTTCACTATGCCAAGATTCATGGTGAAACACAATTGTCTACAGGATGGCCTTTCAGGACAATGCTTTCTGTAGGAAGTTGAGGTTTCTGAGACAGAGTTCTTAAGAATAGAATGGTGCTTTTCCCAGCAGAATGATTTACATACTGTGGAAAATCACCTTCTGTTCCTCTCTTCCACAGGCCCCTCTCTGTGTGCTATTGTTCTCTGCCATGACGTGAAGTTGTGTTGGGCCCTCACCAGAAGCCAAGCAGATAGCAGTGCCATTCTCTTGGGCCTCTGGAACAGTCAGCTTAGTAGACTTCTTTCCTTTATAAATTTTCCAGTCTTGGCTGTTTTGTTATAGAAACAGGGAATGGATTAAGACCCCTAATAACTACTTTTACTTAAAAATATATTGCCTCAAAGACCCTATTTTGCATTTACTTCTAGCTCACGACCATTGACAAAGCACATACAACTTATCTTTATTTCTGCAAACCAGAATTAGACAAAGAAAGCAGTTCATTGCTACAATATCAGACTCCCATGGAAAAAGATTATACAGTGGTATATGCAGATCCTAAATGAACTCTAAGCCTGCTAGCTTTCTCCCTTTTTGGATTTGTATTCAGTCCAGAACCCCAGTCTACGGCATGACATGATGCCACACAGGTTCAGTCTACGGCATGACGTGATACCACACAGGTTCAGTCTACGGCATGACATGATGCCATACAGGTTCAGGGTGAGTCTTCCCTCCTCCCTTTAGCCTCTCTGGAGATGCCCTCATAGACACATCCAGAGATGGGTCTCCTATGTGATTCTAAATCCAGGGAGGCTGAGAATGAAGATTAACTACAAGTTATAACAAAAACTACTCTCAGAGAATATATAACTCAGAATTGCTTATGGGGCTGTTGGAAGAGCTAGAGGAACAAGCCTACCTGAAGTTGTTAACATTTTAGGTGTGGCAACTGGAGTGAAAAAAGGGGAACACGACTTTTGCTGCCACTGAGGCCTCTGCTCTTAGGACCAAGGACCTGCTCAAACCTGGGCTCCTGCATCTGCTGTTCTAAGTGTCAGGCTCCATCACTACCCAAGATGCACTTGAACTGGGAAAGTGAAGTGAGTTCCTCTATTCTTCCTTTCTTTCTGTCTCTCACCTATGTCCTTCATTGGCATAACTAAGAGCAAAACAAAGTTTTTAAGGAGTTTGAGAAATAAAAGCTGTGGTTTGCAACCTCTATAAAAACAGAAACTGGCACATAAAGTTATAAATGTAGCTAAAAGCACAGAAACAATTGACCAGCATGGGAGGCACCAAGTAGTTTCTCATTAAATAGTGTGTGTTGTGAAAGACTTTAAGCCACTATTGTGTGGATGTGGGTGACTGGTAAACAACACATGCTTCAGCCCTTCCTATGCCTCCGATGAAATTCTTTCCAGCCTGTTTACATCATGACCCAAGCTAAAGTCTCAATAAAATGGCATTCTTACCCTTTCTTCTCTCACAAAATATAAATCAGGGCATAAAGTGAGAGCCATCTGCTGAGGAAATCCTGAGTAAGCAGGTTTCTAAGGTCCACTCTCATCTGTATTCACAGATCCAGGGCTTCTCAGGGGTTTGAGGTCATGGCTGACTGGAGCAATCCGGCTGCCTGATGTGGCCAGAAAATGTTTGTTGGGATGAAAATTATACTACAAAGAGCCTTGCCCTTGTAACTTCCCTAAATGAGTCAAACCACAAGAATGCACTAATTAAAAACAACCCAGGAGAGAAAAAGCACTCAGAATGGTGGCCACATAAGCTGGACAAACTCTTCCCAGGAACATAAACATGTTAGGTAAAAGTTAATAACAGAAGCAAATTTCAGGAAACTGTGTTACGCAAATAAATACAATTCATTCAGGAAAATGTATGGCATTTTGGTAAGAACAGGCAGAGTCTACATCAAGACTATGAGGTCACTTTCCTTCTCTTCTCAATGTGTTAATCATGTGAGGTATGCCAAGCCTCAAGGTATATCAAGCATGAGGTAGATGAGAAGAATGGAATTAGGAAACCTCAAAGACAGGTCTCAAAAATTAGTCCTTCAAAGTGGGCAGGCATCTCTTTTATCAGGCTGTGGGACAATTTATGCTTCAAGGCTTTGTTGGGAAGGAGGGCAGTCAGCAGCAGACAGTGCAAGCTCATATCTGGGTGTGGTGCCAATATGCAGAGGCCAGCCCTAGACTCACAGGAAGATAAGGAACATCAAGGAGAGTCAGAGAGCTCAGATGAAATCAGCACCCTTCCTGGGATGGGCAGAGAGCCCCAAGGTGGATGCCCCCTCAGAGCCAAACTGAAACCTGTACATTGCAGGACAAAGATGCAGAGCTATAAGTCCTAGGTAGCAGTGGTTGGTAGAGTTAAAGACGGCAACAGGCGACAAAAACACAGCTGGAGACTTCAATATGCTGCTTTCCAAAATGGAGAGATATCGGCAGAAATTAAACAAGGCTGTGCATGATTTAAACAGACATGTAAACCAGCTAACTGCTACATACGTCTCTGACACACTCCTCTGCATAACGGTAGAATATATTCCCATCCCAGGCACCCGCCGAACATTTTCCAGGGTCATCTGATGGGCATAAACAATCCTGAGGAAAGTTAAATGATCAAAATAATACAAGGTATGCTCTCTGTGTGAAAAAGAAGTAGGAAATTCAGGAATATGGGACATTTATCAGTCCACTTATAAATAACCAAAGCGTCAAAGGAAATTGCAAGAGATATAAGAAAATGCTTTGTGTTTAATGAAAATTAAAGAAACAGCAAGCAAGAGCTTATGGGAGAACTAAAGAGTGCTTAAAGATACAGCTTACAGCTGGGCACGCCACTGTTTAAAGAATCCATAACCTAACTCCTAACTTAAAAATACTTAAAAGAACCAGCTTGACTTAAGGCAATCAGGATGAAGAAGCAGATTAAAGTCAAATCAGAAATAGGTGACAACATAAAAATATCAACATAATACAATGAAACTTCTCTAATTTAAAACATAAAAATTAATAAGTCTTTTTTAGCTAATGATCATGGGGAAAACAAGGCTCATAGTACTGCAGTCGAGAACGAAATATAAGGGGCTGGAGAGATGGCTCAGCGATAAGAGCACTGACTGCTCTTGTAGAGGACCCAGGTTTGAGTCCCAGCACCTACATGGCAGCTAACAACAATCAGTAAATAGTTCCACTGGATGGGACGCCCTCTTCTGATCCTGCAGGCTTTGAACACATGGGTGCACTTACATACATGCAGGCAAAACACACATACACATGAAACAAATATAATTTAAAATGATTGAAATATGAAACATCATTATCTACACTACAGATATGAGAAGGATTATTTTAGAAACTTTAAAACTACATGGCAAATATAGGTTGCTTAACTAGGCAAAGTCCAGAAAAGACATGCTTCTGCAATTTTAATTCAAGAAGACACAGAAAAACTGAAAATACTTACATTAAAGACAGTGAATAAATATTTTCAAAACTTCTCATTGGAACAAAAACAATACTATGTCCTTTGCTAGTGAATTCTAACAAATATTTATAAATTAGTATCAATATTTCCCCAAATTTCCAAAACTACAATAAAGATGTCTAGGGATACACATAAGACAAAAATTTTCCTGATCAAAAAATAAAGCAAAATAAATTACAGGAAAAAATTATGCAGAACAGCCAGTTTTGGTGGCACACACCTTTACTCTTAGTAATTGGGGGCAGAAGCAAGCAGGTAGATCACCATGAATTTGAGACCAGCCTGGTCTACATAGTGATTTCCAAGCCAGCCAGGGCTACATAACTTTCTCTCTCTCTCTCTCTCTCTCTCTCTCTCTCTCTCTCTCTCTCCCTCCCCTCCCCCTCCCTCTCCCTCTGTCATATATATTATATGGCATAGAGAGAGAAATGGATACAAACTGCAAATATTCAAGAAAATATTTCCAAACTGAATAGTGCCAGATGTGAAAGGCGCACTTCAATAATCAAGTGTGTGTTATCACAGACCTGCATGTATATCCTGGTATATGCAAATCATTTTGCTACATTAGTAAAATAAAAAGACTAAAATATGACAATTTCAATATGTTCCGTAAAAAGACTGGACAAAGTTCCAACACCTTTTCAAGATAAAAGCATTGAAACACAAATAAAAGGAAATTTTCTCAACTTCATAAAGAATAGCTGGAAGGAGCACTCACCTACCCTCGTCTTTATGATGTTTCCTTCATTAGTGCAGAGTAAGATGGGAAGATAAGCATCGTCACCCTTATCGCTTTCATTTCGCATTCTATTAAAAGTGCTAGGTCAGACTAGTGAGCAGCTCAAAAGTTAAAAAGGAATAATTATGACGCCAATCACATTTTCAGTAATACCCAAAACAATTCTAAAACTGTGAAATGTTTTTAAAAGGAATGCCAAATACATGTTTTGAAAATCATAAAACATTTTGAAATAGAAACGTGCACAGAAATAGAGATATAATCCATGTTCATGAATTAAAAAGCAACAGTTTAAGATGTCAGGTTTCTCCAAATTTTGTATGTCCTCAGAATCTAAAAATAATCTTATAAAAGAATAAACTGACCTTAATTCTACTTTGCAATTGCAATACATATGACAAATGTACAACAATCAACATGGTATGGCATGTGCCTGAGAACAAATGCTTAGACGATGGATCAGCACTGAGAATCTAGAAATAAACAGTTACATTTATGGTTAATTGTGATTTGACCCTTGTGCCAACAATTCAATGATAACTGCAGACTGCTTTAAAAAATTACCCCAAATGACCGGATATTGTTACCATATGCAAAATGAAAACAGATACTTTCCTTCGATGATGCTACAAAAATGAACTCAAAGGGAATCACAAATCTTAATGTCACAACCAAAATTATAAATCCCTAGAGTGAAATTTCAAGGTAAATTTTCATGGCATACACAGTGGTTTCTAGATAAAACACTAAAAAAAATAATCAGAGAAAATCGATAAGTTGGATTTCATGATATAAAGTGCTTTTATGCTTCAAAGACTCAGTGAAGAAAGGTTGCTAATACAATGTACAGAATGGGGAAAATATTTCTACATCATGTATCAGATAAGTGCCTAATACCAGACACCTAAATAATTATTAGAACTTAATAAGAAAATGACAAATCAAAAGAAACATAGACAAAAGTTTGTGCCCAAAGATATTCAAATGACTGTTACACACATAAAAAGATACTTTAAATTCTCAGTCATCAAGGAAATACATTCAATACCAAGATGAGAGATTAATTTCTCCCCTAACAGGATGCCAAAACCTGACATTAAATATGGTGGCTAGGATGTGTTGCTGTGGAATCATAAAAAATTGTGTGGACACTTTGGGAAACATACAAATAGTTCTTTAAGACTATTAAACATAGACATATAATAAACCCTAATAATTCTACTTTGATACATAGTAAATAAAGTGAAAATGCATGATGTTACAAAATTTCATATATTCTTGACAGTACTATATGTAATTGGAAAAATGTAGAAACAAAATAAAATTCTGTCAGCTGATGAGTGGAAATAAACGGTGATACAGTCACATGATTGAATGTCATCGAAAAGAAGGAAGGAATAAAATACTGGTGCATGTGTTGAAGTAGAAAATATGCTGAGAGAGTCCAACAGAGAAAGAATACATAGGGTATAATCTCATTCATATGAAATATGAAGAAAAGAGGCAGACACAATGTGTGTTGAAGCACTGGGTTATTTCCAGAGGGTGGTGTAATTAACTATTCTAAAATAATGTGGTGATGACAGTTGTAAAATTCTGTGATATATTAAACCTTTAACTTGCACACTAAAACAGTTGAATTTTTAGGTATGTGGATTACGTTTTGATAAAACTTAGTATCAAACCAACTTAGAAACGCTGAGAATGATCCAACTGACCACCAAGCAATGCAAAGCCTTACTGTCCAGTGTTATTTCCCTGAAAGTCTATAAGAGTCACCATGATGCTAAGCACTTGTCATGTATCTTTTTAATTAATCTCATTAATAACTATCACAAATGCATGAAGTGTTGTCCCTGCTGTGTAGATGATGTAACACAGACTCAACGATTAAAGACATTTGTCAAATGAATGTCATTATAAACTCTCCCAGTCAAGATTTTGTATTTAGCCATGATATAATACTGCCTGCTCTGCCTTCTCCTCAAAATAGGGTATCTAAAGTGGCTTTTTTTCTTTGCAAGAAAGATTCAGTACTATTAGACATTGTATATAACTCTGCCCTCTTTGAAGAAGTTAAAAAAATCAGTCTTTGTTTTATCATTAAGGACTTTTGCTAAATTAAAAATCGTTAAGTTTGAGATATCAGTCCATAGATTGCTGGTGATGTGCTGCTTTTTGGCATAAAAGGAGATATGGTAAGTACAGTTTAAAGAGGTCAAAATCACATGTTGTCTTCATTAAAATAAGACAATTTACCAAATGGGACCGACTTCTTAGTGCTCTATTGAGATCCCTTTGATGTCTGTGAGGTGATGCATGGATTACATTGTAAACACACAGATTATAATATTGAATGCAAGTACAAAAGAGAAATTATCAATACCAACTAAGGGAAAAAATTATAAGAAGTGAATCCACTCCTTTTCAATATAGTGCTTGAAATTCTTGCTAGAGCAATAAGACAGGAGAAGGAAATTAAAGGAGTACTAATTGGAAAAGAAGAGGTCAGATTATTACTTTTTGCAGATGAGATGATATAATACCTAAGAGATCCCAAAACTTCCACCAGAAAACTCCTAGAACTGATCAACACTTTCAGTATAGTGGCAGGTTATAAAATTAATCTACAAAAAAAGTAGCCTTTCTATATACCAATAATAAGCAATTGGAGAAAGTATACAGGGAAATGCTCCTATTCACAATTGCTGCAAAAAAATTAAAATATCTTGGAATAAATCTGACCAAAGACACCAAAGATGTCTACAATGAAAATTTTAAATCGTTAAAGAAGGAGATTGAAGACGACACCAGGAGATGGAAGGACCTCCCATGTTCATGGATTGGAAGAATTAATATTGTTAAAATGACCATCCTACCAAAAGCAATATATAGATTCCATGCAATCCCAATCAAAATCCATATGACATACTTCATAGAACTAGAAAAATCCATCCTTAAATTCATATGGAGGCACGAAAGGCCCTGGAGAGCCAAAGCAATCCTGAGCACAAAGAGCAACACTGGGGGGATTACTTTACCAGCCTCAAAGTATACTACAGAGCCATAGTTATAAAAACAGCATGGTACTGGCACAAAAAGAGACACATAAATCAATGGAACATCACTGAAGATTCAAACCTGAGTACACACAATTTCAGCCACCTGATATTTGACAAAGGTGCCAAGAACACACAGTGGAAGAAAGACAGTATGTTTAACAAATGGGGCTGGCAAAACTGGATTTCCACTTGTAGAAGAATGAAACTAAATCCTTATCTTTCACCTTGCACAAATGTCAACTCCAAATGGATAAAATATCTCAATGTGAAACTGGAAACCCTGAAACTATTAGAAGAAAATATTGGCAGTAAGTTACAGGATATAGGTGTAGGAAAGGATTTTCTAAATCAAATAAAAGTTGCTCAGGAATTAAGGTGAGCAATCAATAAGTGGGACCTCATTAAACTAAAAAGCTTCTGTACAGCAAAAGAAACAATCAGAAAAATGAAGAGAAAACACAAAGAATGAGAAAAAATCTTCACCAGTGACACATCTGACAGAGGTTTAACATGCAGAATATATAAAGAACTCAAAAAACAAAGAATTGAGAAACCAAATGACACAATTAAACGATGGGCTAAAGATCTAAAAAGAGAGTTCTAAAAAGAAGAAATAACGATGGCTAAGAAACATCTCAAAAAGTGTTCAACATCATTAGCAATTAGGTAAATGCAAATTAAAACCACCCTAAGGTATCCCCTTACCTCAACCAGACTGGATAGGATCAAAAGAACAAATCATACCAAATGCTGGCAAGGATGTAGAGAAAGGGCAATGCTCATTCACTACTGATGGGACTGCAAACTTGTGCATCCTCTATGGAAAACAGTGTGGAGAATACTTAAAAAACTAAAAATGAACCTACCATATGACCCAGTTATACCACTCCTTGGCATATACCCAAAGGACTCATCCTATTGTAGAGACACTTGTATAATCGTGTTTGTTGCTGCTCTTTTCACAAGAGCTATGAGATGGAAGCAACCTAAGCGTCCCTCAACTGATGAGTGGTTAACAAAACTGTGGTATATTTACACAATGGGGTTCTATTCAGCAGTTAAAAAAAAAGGATGAAATCATGAAATTTGCAAGTAAATGGATGGATCTAGAAACTGTTATACTAAGTGAAGTAACACAGACTTAGAAAAGACATATGTTCTCCCTCATATGTGGCTCCTAGCACCAAATCCCTTTAAATTCCAGGTCCTTTTAATAAGATGATGCTATACAGCAGTCCCTTCTGCATGAAATAACTACCATCATCATGAATTCTGCTGAACCTGATCACTAAACATAGTCACAATTGGGCTTGTTGATGGCTGTGGTCATTCATTAAAGGAGTGCCAAGCAGGGCCACTGGACCCTTACCTAAGTATCTGGCCACTTTTCCCAGCCAACTAGTCCAGCCTTGGAAGACAAATGTAAAATGATGAAGAACCCAATAGAGGGATGCTTTTGGAAGCCCTTGTCAAGAAACTGCAATGGACTCTAATATGACCATTTGAAAATTGCCCTGTTCTGACTTTTTTCTAGTTCCCTGTCTAGAATTTGTAATGCTAGTTACTCTTGCTTTTACTTCTCCTTCACATCTCCTATTCATGATTCAAGGACTTTCTTTTCCTCTTAGAGACAAGAGTTATGCAATTTTGGAGTCGTTTAGATAGACCCACTGTAGGGGTACTTCAGTTGCCTCACCTTGCATCCCTGTTCAGCATGGAAGAAGCCAGAGTCCCTATTACCTGTTGGCAATTTGGGTAACCCCTTTAGAGGATGGTGTGATAATAATAGGAGGTAGAAATTGGCTAGGCAGTTAAGATAAAATAGACCCCAAAGAAATGTAGCCAGTTTCTTCTCTAAAAGTCAAAATGTCCTTGGGCCTGTTAGCAACATAGTATGTTCCAAAGGCCAAAAATGTCAAAAGTACTTGGGAGCTTGTATCTAATTCTTAAAAGATTTTAGGGTTACCTCTTCAGAGGGGGCAATGTTGGAGGGGAGAGAGTGAGTATGAATTTTATCAAAACATCTTATATACATGCATGTAATTCTCAATAAAGTTTTTATAAAATTTAAAAAAAGATGTGAATTAGTCCATATCATAAATGCTTCCAAATTAGTAAGCAGATTCAGATTTTTCTTAAGTAGAATTACTCAAGGAAGAGCCAAACAAAAATTTGATGTACATGAATTTAGCCAGAGGCTCCGGAAGAGTTACGCAGACCAAGGAAGCCTTTACAAATGATGAAAACTCAGGAAGTTATGATTGATCCCATCACAACCGAAAACATAGACAGAACCAGAATTAAAACCTGAATCTCTAAGTTTCCAGGCCAGTGTCAGTATTTCCCCAGGCAAGGGATCCCACTGCATTCAGAACATGTAATTAATGTGGATACACTCAATGTTCACACAAATTTGACAAAAAAGAGAAAATATTGTCATTTAATGGAGCAGAAGGAATATACATTATTCAACACTGTATGACAGATTTTAAATTTTTTTCCAGTTAGCATTACACTTACTTAAACATGGATTTCCTTCTCCAGGGACCATCCTTTCCCTGACTATCAGTATACAATGCCAAAACACAAAAGTTTATTTTAGTGATAGTACAAAGAACAAATAAAACTTAGGGGAAAGAATGTGGTAAATGAGCCCCAATCATCTCCCAACACACATACACACACACATGCACACACACACACACACACACACACACACACACACACACAAAACATTGCTGCAAGAAATCAGTGGAACAATCAGGAAAACAACATGTCAGATAACTTTACAGGACCAACTGACCTTGCAGAAGAGACTTGGTGCTGAGACAGTGGTGAGCAGGAGACTATTTGGTGCTGTGCATCTCTTACTTTCTAGTTAAAACTTTCCCACTAGTCAGGACCCCAAATAAGGGCTTGGAGGTGTCAGTACATTTGTCTCTTTCCAGTGGGGTCGTAATGAATGAATTTCCTTTTTTCTTCATTTTACCATTTAACAAATACCAAAAATGTGATATTCCCAACAAAGAGAAAATATTTACTTGAAAATCAACATTGAAATTTAGACATTATTTTGAAACAGAATGCAGAGAGTGGATATCCTTGCCTTGTCCCTGATTTTAATTGAAATTCTCCTTGTTTTTCTTCATTTAGCAGGATACTGGACATAAGTTTGTTGTACATAACCTTTATTGGATTGATATATGTTCCCTCTCTCCCTGCTCTCTCCAGGGCTTTTATAATGAAAGGATGCTTGATTTTATCAAGGCCTTTTTTACATCTGCTGAGATAATCATGTGATTTCCATCCACAAGCCCATTTATGTGGTGAATTATATTTATTGATTTATATATGTTGAATTATCATTGTACCTCTGGAATGAAACTGACTTGACCAAGGTGGGTGTTCTTTTTAATGTATTTCTGAATTCAGTTTACAAGTGGTTTTGTTTGTTTGTTTGTTTGTTGTTTTGTTTTTTATTATTATTTATTTAATAACCATATAATTAGAAGAAGCATTTCATCACAACAGCATTGACATATTCAATAACAATTTCCAGAGCTAAGATGCATCTCTTTCAAAATTGGCTGTAAATTTTTAGGTTTGCAGTTAAATTAATACAGTTATACAATATTGTACTCCATATAAAACCTATAAGACATAAAATTAAACGAGGTTTTAACCTTTAAAAAAGATCTCCATTTCATTATTAAAATACACAGTTTCATACAGAAAAATTCGTTTTCAATGCAATTGACATTGGATGTTTGCACATGCATTTCTAATCTCTAAATATCTGATTATTACTACTCACAGTTGGTTACTTTCTGAGCTTCTAGGCATCTGAGCATGGATATAAAGTCATCAGGTAGATTTCAATGGTAATGTTATTCACATCTACTACTTATTAAGGAGCAAATTTTTGTGTAAGAATTATTATTATTATTATTATTTAGACACCCACTTCCCAGGTAGCACCCTCCCACAGCCTCCCTCCCTTTACTAGAGCCCTTATACTCTGATATCCCTGCTACTGTCTGCTGTGTTGTCAGCACCCCAGCCATTCCCCACTACTTGCCCTTCT